>NC_135214.1:17992727-18078041 GCF_052324685.1 Brachyhypopomus gauderio
TGCTGTCGAGCTTGTAAATACAAGGCAGTTCCGACACGCCACAACAAAAGCCAAACAAAAATCCATTTCATCTCTAATTTTCCTATCTACATACATTGTGTTTTTACACTACGCAATGTTTACACAGACGTATGTATGCAAGCATATGCACCCAATATTTGGAGAGAATAGATGCGTGTTGGTCTGTTTTTCTAACCTGTTTGTTTCCATCTGACCTCATCTTCACACACTGCCCGAACCCTTACTGCAAGACCTTTGAGAATGTCGGTGTCCTCATGCCAGTGAGAGTGTGTGTGTGTGTGTGTGTGTGTGTGTGTGCGTAAGAAAGAGGGAGAGAGAGAGAGTTAGTGATATTGTTATGAACTGGGTCGTTTGCACTGGGACCATGCAATAAAACTGAGACACTGTGGCGGCACTAAGTTCTGTATGAAGTCATACCTAAAGGAGGTGAGGTCGTTTCCTGCTGGTGATGAGACACAGATGAGCCAATCACAGGCAGGTATATTCCAAATATCTAATAGACATGATGGGTGTTAGTTAAAAGTAAAAAGGCCTGTATAAAGCACTCTGAAAACTTTACCTTTTGAGCATGTATATATTGCTTTTGAGATCTCCATCTATTCAACAGTCAAAAGGAATGTATTGGTTTCTGCACAATGTGCTCAATACCTGTAAAGAAAAGAAAAAAGAGGCACTAAGATTCAGACCTGTAATGCATTTAAAACAGCTCTGCACATCACAGGCACAAAAGCAGGATGAATGTGAGATTAGGAGCCAAAACACTCATATAGGAGATAAGTATTCAAATAGATTAGACCATCATAGTGCACAACCATTTCACAAACATCTGTGTAGAGGCGGATTTCAAACACAGACAAACCCAGAGATTAAGAGGAAACATTCAAAGTCATCATAATGCTCCGGCGGGACATTTCTTATGATTTATTGGTGTTTGCCATGTGATATGAGTTACCATGTTGGCTTCTAGTCTATGAATGTTTATATTTCTAAGTTGAAAGCCTCTCACAGCCTTTGATATTGTAAGGAAATTAGACATTTTAATGGGGAATAGGAACCATGTGGTTACATAGCCGTAATGAAGTGCAGAGTATAGTGGCATGACTGGCTTTTGGATGGGAGCTAGAGCAGAAAAGGGAGATCCGCTATCACCACATGCGATACCGGTCCCGGACCTGTTACACAGGTTTGTTTCCATTATGTCCGTGATGACCGTGTGTGCAGGTGTACATGACTATACTCACTATACTGTACTCACTATACATGAGTTCTGCTCTTCTTGTAATTATTTCAAAAAGAGGAATGCCTTCTGCAGTATAATGAAGTCATAAAACAAATTAATCCCTAGGAATAAATTACTTGTTGTAGCGAAAATGCGTGACTGATCTAATGTCAGTGAAGGTCGAAAAGTTATATTCGTGATATAAGATGAGCGCCAGTACACGTAAGTACTGTTTCCTTATGCAATGAAATGTGCGATGAAAATATTTATATATATATATAAGTGTGAGTAAGCAAGTAAGCGGCCCTTTTGCTGGGTGGCGAACATGAGGGAGCTGTTTTCAGGAGTGAGGAGCTGGCCCTGCAGTGAGGGGAGATCGCCAGGCCGAAAGAGCCCTGACTCGGCCCCGGGGGGCCCCCGCATATGAGGCGCTCAGATCCATATCAGCCCACACAGAAGTCATTAGCTTCTTCACAAAAAAGGAAAGAAAAAAGAAAATATGAACATACCACCAACGCTAACCCCCTCTACACACAGTGAAAAAATGAAAAAATAAAAACAGCATGGCATGAGCTTAAGCCAACGATTTGCATAGCAGGGACTTGGCGAATTTGAATCCAAGCGCCGGAGAAACGACATGCCCGATGCAGAACATTAATACGCCGAGCGGAGGATGAAAGGTCTACCTCTTCTCCGTTGTGCTGGGGACACGTTCCTTTTCATCCCAAGGCCGGTGGTTGATTCCGCACATTGCGTCCTGTTTGGGATTACAGGCGAATGAAGAAGCAGACATTAAAGAAGATGAAACAGAGTATAAAAACAGCGGGATGCTAGGTAATTATTTCCTAAATGCACGGCATGCTTATCCAGGGCTGAACAATGCTGCTCACCCCGCTGTTGACGGGGTAAAGGGGCCATGGGCACGAGAGGAATGCCATGCGCATACACGCACACGCACATATACTAACACGAAACTAGAACGTCCACGTATATATACACGAGTGTGTGCGTGCACGTGATAGCACGTGACAGCGGAGAGCCACACACGCGCACACCCGCGTCTTTTTTTACAATTAAAATTAAATGAAACCAGGCATATCATCACAAGAACATAATTCTGTGCATCCAATAGTTTTCTTGATTCTCTTTGAATGTTAACTTGGCTTGAATAAGAGGCTTTGAATAAAATGATTAAGTAGGAATGGAGGGAATTGTTCAGGCTTTGGTTCCCCCCTGGTTCTCGGCAGTGTACTGTCACATAGAGTATATGCTACAGTAAGGTATTAATTAACACTCTTGTAGGAGCAGGTCTAAGACCTTCCCCACGCACATTTGGCACAGTGCTGCTCGGAGCTGTTGTGGGTTCAGACCGCAGGCGTATGTGATCTGTGAAAGGCTCTGGAAGCAGGAATGGGTGGGAAACGGGGGAGGGGGCCAGTTATAAAATTTGCAATAAAGAAATTGAGCCTATTATTGTTGATGTAGCTCTGCAGAAATTAGCGGAACACATTCTTTTTGCTCCTGTCAACTTAACCTCCCCCTTCATAAAAAAGAGCCCTCCTCCAGCCCCTGAAAGAGCCCTCTCCCTGCCTCTACCCCTCCTCCATCCTCCCCTCCCTCAGCCCTACCCTCCACTTCACAATCCCTCACTCCTTTTGAAAGAGAGGAAAGAGAGGCTGCCAATTACACAAAGGCTCAGTGACCCCCGGCCGGCTGCATTCAGTCTCCCCTCAGCCCTCTCTGCAGGAATTCTAAAGGCCTTTTAGCCACGCGGGCCGAACACGGGCCACCCTCTCGGTCTCTCTCCCTCCGTCCTTCTCTCCGCTTGCTCTCCCTCTCTGTCTCTCTCCCTCTGTCCCTCTCCCTCTATCGCTCTCCCTCTATCGCTCTCCCTCTCTGTCTCTCTCCCCCTCTCCATTTCTTATTGCACACTAGCTCCCTCTCAGACTTCTCTCTCTCTCTCTCTCTCTCTCTCTCTCTCTCTCTCTTTCTCTCTAAGAGAGATTAATCATGTGTGAAATGGAAACAGAAAACTGGCAGTGACACAAGCTGAACCAGCGCCAGGTTGGGCTCATCAGCTAGCCGACACCACACAGCACCGCTGGGCCAGGCAGGTGTTAATAAAAGACACACAGTTTTGGTAGGGTCAAACACACACACACACACACATACACACACACACACACACACACACACACACACACACACACACACACACACACACACACAGACACCGGCCCTCATGCACACAAGTGTGTGTGCACACATGCACACACACCACACACACACCACATACACACACACACACACACACACACACACAAACATATGCAACCTGGGAGACTTTGAATGATTTAGGATGTTTTATTGTTTGCGAAAAACTGTGCTGCCACCTCAGTAGACAACACCTCTGGAGAAAAAACATTTCTTTTTTCTCTTTATTCCTTTCTACATTTTATCGCCAATGTGCTAGAGGGACCAATAAATATATCCTCTAATTTGACTATGAATACAGGAACGTTTATTGTGCTGTAATTGGACGCATTATAATAAACGCCTGTGAGTGCATTATCAGCAGATTCGGGTCAGTAATTACTGAATCTCCTCATGCATCATCGGACACAATCAGCTCTGATGCCATGGCCAAATCGCGGTTTTCAATCACCTCGACTATTAACATGACAGAGGGTTGGGTTGATGTAAAACCATATATACATATATGGCATGCACTGATATATTAATTATAGAGGTAACATGCACACCTGTCCAGTATGGAGAAGTTGCTGAAATATGGTGAAAAATAAGTTGAAGGCACTTGGATCATCTCTGATAAACTCACACCCTATTAGTAACTATTGATGAAGCCTCCTAACATTAAAGAAAGCCTTGGAAAGTCTATAGAGGCAGGAAAACATACAGTATGAAGATTATATAGAGGAAACAGTATGAAAGATGTTCTCTGTTGCAGTCTTTTCATTTTTTTTCCTGAGATGCCAGTCAGCTGAATGTACTAAATCTCTCTTTCACTCTTTAAGAAATTAATCACTCCTACCCCCCACCCCCCTTCCTCCTGAACTGCCTTTGATAGGGCTTTTTCTTCAGCATCTAAAGAGGCCCTTCCATAGATTTCTCTTGGCACCAAGCACATACAACATTCGGCAAGAAGTAATGTAGATCATTTTTATTCATTGCCTCAAATTGTCAGCAATTATGTGCGTCAGTGGCCACCTGCTTGTCCTGAATGGTGGCGGGTCTGGTGGAGTTTGTGTGTGTGCCTGTGTGTATGTGTGTGTATGTGCACGCGTGCGTATGTGTGAGGAAGATTACGCTAACAGGGGCTGTGTAAGGCCCCCCAGTCGCAGGTGAAATGGCCCTTCTTGTTAGGATAATGAGCGGTCAGGGTCTGCGTGTGCTCAGCCTGAAATGGGGTGGCTGAAAGGCGGGATTAAGCCCGCCAACCCCCACTCACACCAGCTCTTCGCCACCGTCTACAAACGGGGTCACAGCAGACGCTGCCCTCAACACGGTCGACACACGACCCAACACAGGCTGGGGGTTTTATCTCTGCGTTTAAAAGACTCAGAGAGAGACCCGGAGCCAGCTGCACACACACACACACAAACACACACACACACACACACGCACACACACACACACACACACACACACACACACACACAGACACACACACACACACACACACACACAAACCTGCAGAAGATGCTATTGCTTCATTACCCCCACAATGTTTTTATGTCACTGCTGCAGTGACATACTTTTGGATTTAATAAACCCAGCCTTCCTTAATTGGCCATGTTTACGCTGCATTGCAAGAAAGCAGGCGAGTGAGGCGAAGAGAGAAAGAGAAACAAAGAAAGAAAAGAAACACAAGACATGTGAGCTGCTCTCTGCCAAAGAACATTCCAAACATTTACTGTATTAATATCTAATATGGGACTTTGGGTCAGCCATTGTGTAGCCCTTTCCCAGAATGCCGTGCGGTGTGGTGCATGTGCTGAGCACAAACGCTGCTATGATTTGAGTATTACTTCAGATGAAAAGCCGCTGGTGGAAACACTTTCATTAGCGTGGTTGGGTGACCCAGGTTCAGCCACTGAATAAGTATCTCTCTATTAATGATTTCTGCAGCAGAAAACCCTATGACCCTCCAGCACTTTCAATCGCCACAGAAAAAGAGGAGAAATAGGCCAGGGGTGGAGGTGGGATGGGGGAGGGGGTGTAGAGGAGAAGGAAGAGGGAAAAAAAGAAAGAATACATACATTTGTCAGATGGGAGCAGTGGTGGAGGGCGGTGATTTCTGCCACGCTGGGAGGATTTCTGCCATTGACTCATCTGAGTTTTTCAGTGAAACCTTCCTGGAATCATGGGGGGGCATGTGAACTGGTGATTGAATTTATCACCCTTCAGACACGCTGATTGACCATTAACCCTCTGAAACCCACGTCTGCGTACAAACAAATAAGGTCAATAACAGTGTATTTAAATATAATGATATCTATATATGGGGGGAATGCTTCATAAACACAGACAGACACACGCAGGAACTACGTTCTGGAACAAGAAGGTGTGCATGTGTGAACACACACCAGTACCTTATTATGGAAGTCAACTCATGGGAAACCAAGTGTGTTATGTACTATAGATACCATATAAATATAGTCATATAAATTCAGAGAGGAAGTGTTAGATCCTCTTTTTCTAGATTTATTTTTTAGATTCACAAAAAGGAGCAGAAGTTACACAAGGAAAAAAATGGACCATAATTAATTAACATTTTACAAGACTCCACTAATTGGCTATATTGTGTTAATGTAAGCTCTATCTACACATGTCCAGTAGATTAAGTAAGTAAATACTGGAGTGTCTGTGCATAGTGTGTATAGAGAGTTCAGGCTCTTCTCTCATAATCACAGTGCGTTGATGGACGAGTATTGGAAGTGATTAGATAATGAAGCCCTTAAACCCTTAAGGTCTGATTCACTACAGTCATGAGCAATAGCTCGATATGTTTGCATTTGCAAATAGCAAACAGTGAGCGAGCATAAGAATAGCACTGAACAATTAGAACAACCGCTTTGCCCATGGTGCTGATTTTGTGAGTCACAAGGCTGTGAGTTTAGTGGAAGGACTAATAAGACAATCATAAGGTCAGTGAGGAATCATATGAATTAATGACATGACTGACATATTGTGAACCTTTTATTGTCTCACTAAATAAACAAGTCTCTAAATTCTAATTTAGTAAGACATTCAAACACACTGAGGAAAAACATATATTGAACATGAACTGGAAAGGTTATCTGGTGAGTAACTGATTAAGAGATGAACTGGAGATTAATTCAAGTACAATACGACAAAAGCAGTCACACCTCTGTTATCAAAGACTAAAAGTCATAAATTTCCTGGCAAAGTAGACAAATCGGTAGAAGAAGCCACGAACTTGGGGCTAATCAATACTCTACATTTATGAAACATACATAACAAAATCAGATTACAATCATGGTAGCCTTTATCTGTCCATCTAACTGATTACTACACATCTACTATGATTTAAATGAAAATATCAATGACACCTGAAAATGGCCTGCTTTGATGCAACACTGACAATTTATCATTCACTTACTACAAATGTCCAGATGAATGACATTTCAGAGTTGAAAGATATGAGCAACTATGTTTGGCATGTGTGTGTGTGTGTGTGTGTGTGTGTGTGTGTTTTCTCACCTGGCTCACACACGTTCCTCACTTTCCTTCCGGCAGTTACAGCCCGGCTGGAGTCGGCCGATGACAGCACGGGTCCACTGCTCTGAATACGTCATGACAGTTCTCCACACCATTCATCACAGGTGTCATACCAACGATGGCAAACAAGTCTCTGCAACATTTCATTAAGAAATGCTGATGATTCATGCTTATAATACAGTATAATAACCTCAGGAAAACTGAGTCTTTTTTTCTAAGGTTGTTTCAAAAGAATATTTCTAACTTTTGAATGAGTGGGAAGATGAGTATTTGCACCTTTAGCTCAGTTAAAATCTTTTTAAATCTATGGACACAGATATAGTGGAAAAGCCCACAAAAAACTACAAGACTGAGACATTGGAAATGACTGGACACATCCTATCTGACGGCTGTTCTCTAACGTCCTGCACTGAACATGCTCCAGAGGGACTTGTCTGTCAGCTCTCTGGAGTTAGCAGGTGAAGCTCCGGGAGGTTCCATCCTGTGTGCCGTGTCCCGGGTGACCCCTCGTCATCCCCCCATCTCACGCACGCGTACACACAGAAGCACACACACGCAAGCACAGTTAATGATGCTGCTGTGAAAGATTAGAACAACGTGTTAATACAACATGTCCATTTTGGAAACTGCTTTAAAGTGTTCATTTGGACATACTGAGCAAGACAGCGTGGCTTGGGGGAAAAAATGATAATTTCCTTCCTATTTCATCTTACTCCCAGACTACAAATTAACACAGACAACAGCATAATTGTTTGATCAGTTATTATACCGTGAAAGACCCTTAGTAGTAATAGCAAAATAGATGAAACCCAGAGTATTACATTTCATGTCAAACTGCCCTGTATCTCATTTGTGTCATCTAAAGCTGTGCTCTTTGGAAGAAGCTGTCATCAGGCTCTTGGTCGTCCTACTGAAATGAAGTTATCCAATTACTCTATAGCTAATCAGCCTGTTTTGGTTGCTCTCGTCTCTTTGAGGTACTCCACAGTATAAACAGTTCACTTACTGCACACAGAAAGGGGCTAATCAAGGGAATTATTGTTTTGCTGCTCCAATTTACCAGCTACGAGTTCAGCACTGATTGGGATGAAAATGTGCTATTGTGTGCCCTGTTCATGCTTGAACTTCAAGTGAAAATAATGCAATGTGAATCGCTCCTGGATGATCGTGGATGAATTAAAAGGGAGTTTCGCACATTTAAGCCACATTGTGTTAAGGGATCTTGTGTTTCTGAGGATGCCCTCTATGTGGTTTGTGTTCTTTTATAGCTTATGTCAAATAACTTTCACATGGAAACCTAAGGTGCAACAAAAAAATCTAAGTTTTGCAAACTGGCTAAAAAAATTACTTTTATAACTTTTATCACAAACAAATATCGCAGATGTAAGTTGTTCAGAAATGGAAACGTTAGAAAATAAAGAGACGTTAAATCACCTGGATTAAAACTAGAGGAACATGATAGCTTGGTATTGCAATGCACAAGATAGACACGACTATAATGAATGCAGGAAATATAAACGGGCAGTATTCATGGAGGGCAGAGGCAGAGATGGATAGCAAAACAGGCATTAAATACCTCCATGAGCATTCAATAAGGAAAACAAAGAATAAGATTTATAGTGGAGAGTCCCTTTTGTAACCTACTGGAATCCAGTAATACCAAGGGATCTAATGAAAGAGAGGAGGCCAATCCTCATAAATACCCTGGGAAGGTGTCAAACCTATTGGACCAAGAGTTCTGGGTATAATCAGCAAAGGGGAGAAACTTACCATGATTAACATTATGGTCTCCACATACGTTATAATGATTCTAAGCAGTATGGTGACACCTAGTCATTCCACAAAGCATTTCCAGAGTGTGAACTGTGATCCTTGGTCTTTGACTACATCCTGGCAGTTCGATAAAATCAAACCATCAGGACTGTGAAATTATACGGGAAACTTTACCAGTATATGTGGGGAGATTTCATAGCCCTCACTTGTGACTGCCAGGGGACTTTATCCAGGACATACATTGTGTACAATTGAGCTCACTTCTGAATGCAGGAAAGACCCACGGTACTGATGCCAGAAGCTGTTGTGTCTGCAAGATGGCTTGTGGCTAGATAATTATATACCCAGGTGGCATATAAGGACATGTTTTTTTTCTGTCAATCTTCTCTTATGGTCCATAAGTGTCAGCTGTTCCTTGTTAGATGAACTTGTTGATATCCTAAAGAATGTGAGCAATGCAGCCAATGTACAGAATGATGGTCCTAGTGAATGAGTTGCTCCACTTCTTAAAGGAAAGACCATCAAGCTTAGTGTTCTTTAAACCTGGTCGGTAAAGAACAATGGATTGGAAATGGCTGAAGGACAATTACAACCTGACTTCATTATTACCATCATTACCTTCTTGATTTCCTTGATTTCTAGCTTCGTGTGTTTGGCAGAAATTCAGACATGGCGTAATGTAAAGACGTTCCTGGATAGTTGGACGCTGAGACATTGAATAGTGCTGTGAGAGATGCAGTGATCTCATCCAGCAGTAAGGGCCTGCTGTTCAAGGCATGAACAAGGACAATGTGATCTTGCAACTGCTCATTTCTTAGAATTTGCATAAATGTTTATAAAATGTTAAGGTTAGGGATAAGTATTAGCTATCAAATTTGGACTTTTTTGCATGAAATCCAGTGACATCTGTCTCACTTGTCCTAATACATGGAGTTTTTGGTGGCATTACACTGACAAGGCAGGTGGCAGAGAATCATAGGCGTGTGGAGGACTCGGATCAGGTTTAGCAATTCTGAACTGCCCACTCTGCCAAAGTCAGTCATGACTGAAACTGGTAATTGACTCTATTCCTAAATCGGTGGCCTGACTCATTTTAGTACAGACATAGATTGGCCTGAAAGCACTGTTGCTTCTCTTCAGGAGTGATCTAGGTCATCCTAAGATCTATCATCCTTACGTCTCTAAGCAGTGGCTGGGAGGTCATTCGATGCTGAAACCTTGTAACCTCTCTTCCACCGAATGTTGCTAATTCAAATAGACAGGGAGTCATTGAGTTAGTCCTGTTATGTTTGAACTTCTACCCACAACCCGTGACAGAAGATGATGATGACTACCTGCTCATTACAGGCACCGCTGTCAGCCTGAGTGTGGAAAAAGAGGAAGCAATACAAAGATGACCTTCATTAGCTGGAATGATTCTCTTCTGAAATCCAGGCTCTCCACAGATCATCAAAAGCAGACTTCAAGAGATTGGCAAACCAATCAAATGAATATGTCCCCTCATCCTGCTCATAAAATGTTTCTAAATCTCAAAAATATCTAGCTTAGTCAAAGTAGGCATTCAGTGCTAGAAGATGGGTCATGGCACCAGGAATCCTTCACTCAGGTGCACCATTATATCTGACACAGACAGTTAGTCATATCTCACAGGGAACAGCAGGTGGTCTCCCTTCTCCTCACAACACCGGCTTTGCAGTGTTTAGGGTGCTTAAGTGTTGAGCCAAGATTTAAACGGTCAAGTGTATAGTTGTTGAAACTTCTCCTGCGGCTGACCCAGCAGCTCAGCGCCAAATGTTTCATCTGCATTTATTACAGTCTTCTGCATTTATTTAGTCTTCTATGACAGGTAGATTCAAGGACTACAGACCACACATGCGAGTGCTCAAGGCTTTATTTGTGTTGAGAAATGCAAACAGAGCAAAACGAAGGAAACATCTAGAACCTTCAACTATTTGCATAACATTACATTAGCATTCAACATTTTAAATAGTTTTGACAGCCAGACGATCAAAGCTGTCATGCCACCCACAATTAAAGTACTCCTCCCTGTCGTCATGAGGGACAAACGTGCCTCGTTAGGGGAGGAGCATGGACTCTTTAAAACTGGTCTCTCCAGCCTGTAAGAGACAGACAGAGAGAGAGAGAGAGAACTTGGCTAGCGAGCTAGCGCACAACACATTGGTACATGAATGGTTTTTAAAATATATAGTTATACTTGCTGGTCATTACGCACAATTAAAGTTCTGTTGTTCCCCTCACACTGGTCTCTGAGTGTGTGCTGTTGGTCTTCCGCTTGGTCTTTCGGTCAGAGCAGCCCGTCCCATTCCCTGGCCCTCATCAAACAACACTCCTGGGAAATGAACAGGCACAGACGTCTATGTAAGTCCTGTTCGCGTTTTTTAAGCTTAAACAATTGTAATGCCCTTTCTATCATATCATACAATTTATTATGCATCGGCTAGAACACACCGAGACCTTGAGCCATCTAAACATACACAGAGACAGCCAAGGGACATGGGGGCGAAGGAGAGATCTCCACAATTAGCCCTTTAACGACGGGTCTGAGTAGGCCTCTCTGAAGACTACTCTTACGAGGCTGCGGCGCCATGGTAAGCCACAAGGAAGACTGTAAAAGCAAGAGGGGGAGGAAGGAGGGGTCTTCAGAAGTCAAGTCTATCTGGCATTTAACATTTTACTGCTGCGTTTTAGTTACTGTATGTTTGGACGGCCCATTAGCAGGTGTGTCTTTACCGTTTGACCTAACAAAAGGCCTTTATCTTGAAAGGAATCATCAGCCTCCAGACTGGAAGATTTCTCAGCAAGAACAGCCCTGCTATGCATCAGAGGTGGCAAGTGAGTGCAAGTAGATATGTTGAGGCTGCCAGCGCTCCCACACACGAACCCACTCTCGCACACACAAACCGGGCTTTCGCACACAGCTTTTCGTCTGCTGTTATTTTGAAGATGGTCCAATTACTTAATTGAAAGATTAAGCTATTCTGATAAGTTAGATAATAGATTATACACTGTATGACGTGATCTGTTAAGCCTACCAGAACAAATTATGGATGACTGCTTTAATTAATATACTAAAAATTGTTTATGTTGCACAATACACATCACTGAACTAAGCATAAAATCCTAATGCAATTAATTGCACACATTTGTCTAAGTGCATGATGTTAACATGCTGTAGTTCTTAGTAGTTCAACTTAATTTTGATCACTGAGAAACTAGCCCATTCTCTTTCTTATTCATTATTTGAAATGTTGTGCAAGCAGTGTTTAACAGAATGCTAAAATATGTGGAAAAACACGAATGACACATTTAAGATTGATGTAGATAATGTTTCTTCTGTGTCTTTAGCTGATGATGGCTAGCAGATCATGTGATCGACATCATTCACTCAAATTACAGTGCTTGGTGGCAGACGACTTCCTTTGCAAGTATTCACATGTAAAATGGGAAGAGAACGTGAAGCTCACATGCATTCCTTGGCTCGCTTTTAAGAGGCTCTACACAAATACACTGCTGCAATTGCTCTGGTATTCAGAGTCATAAAAGCTACTTTATGAGTCTGTCAGAAGAAGCCATTCACCTCTGTCTTCAGAAGAGGAAAATAATCTGATAATACACAAATACATAGTGGACTGGCTATGTTTGTGCTGTAATTTCACACACATTTGACAGGCATTATAAAAATGAACTCATGCAAGTCATGCAATTTTTGTACTTGTGACATTTGGAGAAAATCGGTTCCTTCTAATAGTGCGCATATGAAGCAACGTAATGTTAATCAACAGTTCTTGAGGTTCTGTGGCATAAATATGGAATGTTTCATCTACAGCTTGCAGACGTACCCCTATGAAATGTAAAACACAAATCGGTTCCCTGAGATAACCAAGGTCAATATTTCTGAAATACTTAATTAACATAATATTAGAAAGGAGGAGGGGGGAGGTGGGATTTTGTGATACGTTTAGAGGCTTCAGCTGATAGCAAACCTTTCAAAACTGCCTCCAAGATTTATGCAGTCAAAGAATAGATGGATCAGGACCAGCCTAGATTTCATTAGTTTTGAGAGACAATAATGGTTTTCGTTGCTCTTTCATTCAAGCCCACTCTTTCTGTCATTTCTCCCTGCCCGGTGAGTCTGAGTGGAGTCTGATTGAAAGGAACCATCATATGCACATCACTGTTGCCCGACATCATTCAGAGAACAAACCGATTTAGATCCTTAACTACAGCAGTAGCACTGATTGCTCAGGCACCGGCAATTTCCTAACCAACCACCACCTGAACAATGATGTGTTCAACCCTCTTCTCCCTAGCCTTTCAGAGGAGGAATCATTTCACAGTTTGGAACGAGATCTCCATAGCAACTCCTCTTTGAGGGGTTTAGAATCACCATCCAGTAATTCTATGATCATCAGGCACAGCCATTCCCGACCGTTCTTTTCTCAGCGGCCACAGAGGAGACGGGGAAGGGGGGGGCTGAGGGGGAGGAAGTGCTGAAATTCTACAGTCTATTTCAGGCAATTCATCCAGCCAGTCTCCATTAGAATTCAAAATATTTCGACCTTCAATCAAGCAACGTTATGTGGTGCTGCGGCGATCTCCAGTCAAGACGCGCAAAACGTTTTAGTCTAATCACCCAGGACAAGTGGAGACACACGGAGGCTCCTCGATCGGAGGCGAATCAAAATGCTCATTTTAGACGCTGACAATGTCTCAACACACACGCCACAAACACACAGCACCGGATTCAGACCCCCTCCTCTCTGCCTTTCTATCTGCAAATGGATCTCGAAATACAGTAGATTTGCTCAGTGACTATAATCACATTTCTCATTATGACTGCAGAGAGTGTAAATGTGTCATTGTGTACTGTAAATTGAGCAGTTCTTTTTTCTTGTGGTTGTACGTATAAGCCACTGGCCAAGGCCACAATCAGCATCCCAGATCACATCAGTTGGTTTGAAACTAAATGCAATATCCATGTCAATATGCAGTATAGAACACATAATAACAACAATCCTTCTGTATTTCCTTCAATCTATATATTCATACGGCTATAGAAATGTCTGAAAATTATTATATTATTGTTGTCTGTATGTTATTATTATTATTATTATTATTATTATTATTATTTGAGGGGTCAGTTTACCCTGATTTTGTATGTCCTGACCCAGACACTTTGAAGTGCTGAACAGTTTTTCAGCTTGAAGCTGAGTGACAATTCACTTAGGTAGTCAAGATGATGAGCACTCAATGAAACTAAAGAGAACACCAGGTTACAGCTTGACAACACTTTACATCACACAGCAACACAGCGCACTTGATAACCTTCATTTTAAATCATAGCTGGAAGACAAAAAAATATCACACTTCTGACAGAAAAACAGAGTCTTCCCACAATAAATACAATTCCCAGTGCTGTTGTTACAAGCTATGCAAAGAACTCTATGGTGACAGATTGTTATCATGGCAGGGTTACAAAAATGTATCATTATATTACTATAGCCACAACAGAGGGGGAAAAATTCTGAGTCAACTATTTGGAATATGAAATGCAACGAGTCTCTGACAGCTTAGAGTTCTAGCCACTGTTATTCAAGACTTTGTGGTTATGCCTCCAACCAATCACAGCAAGACATCTCCATGTAGCATGTTGTTTTTATTTGCACCCCTCCATCCCCTCCACCCCTCACTACCCCCAACTATGGGTAAACATAGCAGGATTTCCCAATTGTCCAGCATTATTTCTGTTGTTTATCAGGGATAAGGTTCTGTAGCTACTCTACAGAGACCGGTCCACGTGTCTCTTTCTCTCAATAGCTGCACACAGGTGTTGGTGTCACTAGCGATTAGCAGAGAGCAGGTTTGGAGGGACCGGGGGGACATGAGCAAACCTGCTGTGCTGTGGCGTTTTGGCTCCTGCAGATACTGAGCAAGAATAATTCAGGATGAAAAGGAGCTGTAAATGTGGACCAGGCTGAGACTGCTGGGAACAGAGGAGAGAGACTCTCCACTCAAGCCCACGGAGCAGGCAGGAGACGAGGCTTCATCCATCACCACCGCAACAAAAACCACAGATGAAACCATCTCCGCCAGTGTGGAGGCAAACTCCACCATCCCCCCACAGCAAGACAGTGCAGAAGTAAACAGAATAGACCGTGTGTATCACGAGACAGGTCCATCTTTCTTTCTGCCTTCCACACTAGACAGACTGAGTCGTGGGCAGGCGTTGGTTCTGTCACGTGTGTAGTAATGCAAGAGTTTATGCTGAAAACTGTCCCATCTCTGAGCGCCCAGAGTGCAGGGGCGTCAGCTTTCAGCATCCCCTCTCATAGTTAACTGTTTTCGGAAGCACGTGTTGAAAGTGAATCTACTGTTTAGGCAGAGTTTTCAAAGAAAGAAAAAAATACCCCCAAACTGCTTAAGGCACATGGCAGGAATAAGAGAGAACACCCATAGCTTCTCTTCCTCTTCTTGTATGTGGGCTTTCAGATCCAGTATGACCACTGGCTGGCTCCAGTCAGGCTGCTGAGCCACGGGGCTGCCTGACATTCAAACAACCTGAACTACCAGACAGACTGCAATGCAACTTGAATCTACTGCTGTAGTGCTATATATAAACGTTTTTAGGGAGAAGAGTGTGTTAAGAACTCATCGGTATTCTAATACCTGAGGCTGACATAATATAGGTTATGAAAAGATGCTCTCTAGCAGTGGAAAAGTCAGTGTCTTTAATACTGGGAGTGTGCACAGGGCTCAAAATCAATAGGGAAGACTTTTCTGGTTCGTGTAACATTGGAGTCATATACGAGCAAAACCAAATCACCTTCTTGTGAGGCGTTCTGGCATGAAGTCAAGCAGTGACAAACACAGCATTCAAAAGAGTGGGGCTGAGTTATAAGTCATCTCTCAGTCCTTTGTATCCTGTTCTTTTTGGCAAACATCTGAAGCAAGGAAAAGCGTGTTCCCACTACCATATAATCAGATAATATAAAAGAAGTGCCCTGGATGTTGAAACATGTACCATCTGACACCGGGTAAAACATTTTTGTAATTACAAAACAAAGGCAGAAATTGTTAATGGTTAAGTGGTGCAGCAACCACTTATTCTCAAAGGAACTCGCTGTAAGAAAACAATGGAAGGTCAAGACAGAGAGCTGTAAATTCATAAAAGGAAAGTATCTATTTTATGTGCTGGTTTCCCACTACTATTCACAAATGGTGTTTACTACAGTCAGAAAGAATGGAGCTGGTTTTAGTTAAATATACACAACGCTTACGGTATCGTGATGAAGAACTCAAACCAGCAATAATTGTTTCTTTGCTAATCCCAACTGGCACAAATCACTTGGAAAATAAGGAACATCCGTTTGCAGTATTTGTTTCTGCAGGTTGGACCACAGTTCTGCAGTCCTCTCCCAGCCTCTTTCACTGCTGCTGCCTGTGTGTTAGCCTTGAGAACGCCATCCCTTTCTAAGTAAAGAACTCGTTGCAAACCGAACCAGCATAATTGTGTTTACTTGCGGCTGGTGAGATCTGTGTGACAAGCGATCTTCCAATCATCTGGTGACATATGGAAAACCTCGCACAGGTAGAGAGAACGGCACCTGCAGGGGTCCTCAAAGTCCCAAGAGACTTCAGGAGCCACAGCGGCTGTCTATCACACGGGGGCCACTGCGCAACTATTGAAAAAATGGCCCTGAGCCTCCAGTGACACCCTCATTACCGTGTCCAGCAGTAATCCTGGCTAGAGAGGCCCTGAGAACAATATGGGTAAATGCTCCGTATTGTAACCCTGTCTGCTCTGCCTCGTTCTCTAAGCATCGCTCAGCCACTAATCAGAGCTCTTCTCATATAATGGGAAAGTCAATAGCCGCATACAATCAGTAAACAAATTCGGCTATTTTTAAAAAAGAGCCCGCGCCTCCATTTTAGAGCCGGCAATTTAAATTATTCTACCGTGTAACACCTTAATTGTGTAAGACAAAGACGATGTCGAGAGCACAAAGGAGCGGGGAGTGGAGCGAGAGCCGCGCGTAATTTCTACGCTGCCATGCAGAGATGACATGTGATAAGCGTCGCGCTTTCCCGCAGGCTGTGTCGTTGATGCCAAACGACAATTTATAGTTAGTTCGCCATAATAAGGCACGAACAAACAGCTTGTCTTCAAGTTGCTGCGAACGTGAGTCTCTTAATGATGATAAAGAAATGCAGTAGGGGGCATATGAAGAGCAGGACATATACAGGATAATTACCTTCTTAGAGACCTTTGTTGTCAGCTAAACAATCAGTGTTGTTTTCAGTATTCACACTGGACCAGGTGACATTCAGTGACATCTTTCCAGGTGACATATTTTCATGTTTTATTTGATATTACTATTTTAAAGAAACCTTAATGCATGTGTAAAGCCACTAGCATTCATCAATAACACTAGTGATTTTGCAGATATTTTGGCCGTTATGACACTTGATGGAATAAAGGCGGCGAGCCTCATATTCAAATATAGAATCCACACACAGTGGTGATAGTTGTGATAAGACTGGAATATTTGTGATAAGACTGGAAGCTGTTTTTCTCAGTAAGACGGCTCACTGACTCAGTGCTGAGGGAGAAGTAAGCAGCAAATCTTAGAGCATCACTAAGTTGCTCACTGTACAGTTGGCTAGGGGGTCAGAGCACAAACAGGTGTAGTCCCGTCCCCAGACAGGGCCTACGGAAGCTCGTCAGAGTGACTCAACGCCAAACACAAAGCCGTAGCGTGACTGAGAGACTTCACATAGCTCACACACCCTTTAACATGAACATTAATGTATATATTACTCTTAACCTACAGAACCTGCCAGGAAAATGACGACAAAGTCATAAAGAATTTTCCGTTAAGAGGAAAAATAATATTCTCATGTGTGTATCACATCATTTTATGCTTAAATGTCATGCAATGCCTCAGGCCACTGGAGTCACAAAGACAAGGTAAGATACATGTTGATTAAGGACATTTGGTTAATGATGGATAGTTATTCTGGACAATACACATTTGTTCAGTCACGCTTTTCATTATTAGCAGCAAGATTAGTCCCATTGAATAATATTTACATCGATATTCCCCAGAGATTAGTCACAACACATTCTGACATGCCTCTCTCTCCCTCTCTCTGTCAAGGAAAGAATGCAAAAAGAAAAAAACAAATGAACAGAGGTCAAACAGAATATGAGGAAAAACCAACACGTCTTCAAACATGCAGGAAAATGGACCGATGGACAGACAGAATGGACAGGCCCCATACCTTGCAGGTGTGTTGTGGGCCAGGGGGGAGGTGAGGTGGAGGTGTTGGCAGAGTCAACGGTGCTTTCATCGTGTTCTGTGGTGCAGAAGGGGAAACGTTCAGACGTAGCTTGTTGTTCAGGCAGAGAAAAGAGCAACTTCCTGAAAATGAAGACACAGCACACCAGCTGACATAACCTACGATGGGCCGAACGCACAAATTCTTATGACGTTCACCTGTGGAAACTTCATGGACATTTTTACGCCATGTCCGTCCTCTGCGCTGGTGGTTTCTACTTAATCCTCTAAAACAAATGTTAAAAACACCCTCAGTCAGTTGTGTTAGAACACCACACACAATAATAAGGTGAGCTAATCCTGTAATGGATCAACTGCAGTTGGGAAATGCAGAGACAAACTGGCATGGTGGTGGATGTCGGAAGTGGATGTGAGGGAACACAACCCCGTGGTGAGCTCAGTGAGAGAAGTCTGCAGTTTGGTGAAAAGAACTGAAGAGTCCTTCAGTCTGTAAGGCGCGAGCGCGGTGGCGATAATGGTACAGCGGTTGAGAGCAGCCCACAGGCTTCCATCTCCACCTCACCTGCTGCTCGGGATTTAAGTGATTGGTTGGTTGAAACTCAAAAACCAAGGGGGATAAAATTGGTGTAGATTGATGAGATGGAGGTTGAGGTCTTTGCCATTGAGGGATTACTGTTTCTCTTAGTCAAAAATATTTCAAGGGCACTTTGAAAGTGCCCTTCGAGATACTAAAAGAAGCACTTCACAAACAAAAAACAAATAGGATCATTTAAGGCTTGTTATACCTTTTTGAACTGTTTTGAGAGTGAAAATTACTGAAGAATGTCAGTTAATAAAATCTTCTTGTAAACACAAATGATCAATAACAGCCAAGGGTAGTGCCTATTTGAATATGTATGGAATATGTGGCAGATGTCATATCCACCTTTAATAGAGAAAGGGCTATATAAAATGATAACGAGTCTGATGCAGGCGAGGAAAGGTGTCTTGGTGTGCTAGGCATTCAGAGAAGATCATGAAATTTTCACTATACAAGACAACTGAAAGACATCTATTCATTTACAGACATTACTACGTTTGACATAATTAGGTAAATATCTGTCTTGCTATATAAGAGCAGGCACATCCACTCACTAACCCAGTAGGATCTGCATTGTCCTCAGAGACTGCATTAAAACGCTGTGGGGTAGTTCTGATTGTACCAGATCAAGCTGAGATTATCACAAGTGGACAGGCCCCAACTAGATCCACTAACTCCCTACTGGTCCTTCTCAAGCAAACGTTACAGACCATAGCAGACCGTTTGCTTATTTTAGAGCAAAAGTGACTGCAGTATTCTAAACCATGTGATTTTTCCCCTGCTGGACACCTGTTGATGTATATGTGAACTACACACACACACACACACACACACACACACACACACACACACACACACACACACACACACACAAACGCCACTCATCAGTTAAGTCAAGCTCAAACCTTTTGCACTGACCCTAGTTCGACGTATTAACTTAACAATGTCTTTTGTTTGATTGAAAATGTAAGCAATGCTTGTTAATCATTTTTAACATGCAAGTGATAATATATCTTATGGTGACAACTGTACAATTAGAAGTATATTACTATACAGCGAGCGAATGAATGAAGACTACGATAGATAGCTTCTCTCTTTTCTAGATTTCTATGACATTTGCAAACTGGTCTTCGCACTATCGGCAGTAATTGTCGATAGCCCTAAACATCGCGATATTTGACTGGGCACTGGGTATTCGCAGGATTGGTAGATTTAAATTAGAAAGAGCCCAAGGAATTTGTAGTCATCTGAAATGTTAGGCTTTTAATAAAAGTCTATGCTAATTACAAATTACCGCGTATGCATTAATTAGCATATAGTTCCACACGTCTTTCATTGTAAAACAAGCATTCAACACGGGAGAAAATAAGCCATTATTCTTCGGATACTTTAACAGTATACACAAAAAAAACTGACCCACATGCTGAAACATTCACTGAAAACAGCTAATCACTGATAATGTAGTCCACTGGATTAACATATATGCAACGTTATGATATAGTCCTATCTGCAATGCAGGACAAGACGATAACATGTGTTGAGAAGACCCCAATGCAGGATCAGAGCAAAGGCAGGACGCCTGTGCGAGACAGATGACGTGGAAGGAGATCTGTATCAGCAGCTGGGCTCTGGCACCTTCACGCACACAGATCTGACAGGACCGGATGACTCAGAGCGCACCTCTCAACTATCTACACCTCCGCTATTAACTTTATAGTCTTATAGTCTGTGTAGAAATGTGTGAAAATGTTCAAAAAGAGGATATAAATAATACATTTAAATACAAATAGAAATACTGAGTGTTGCCACCGTCAGTCTCAACAGCTGGGTTCGGTGAAACAAAGCACATACTTCTCTAGACTACCCTATGATATTTATCCTAAAATAAATCTCTCATGATACAAACAATAACTTAATACTTTTTTAACTATATAATACTTAAATAAAAAATTCTGAAGCAATTTCATCATAACTTTATAGATCAACAACGGATTATTTTATATTAGCTTATTATTATTAGAGCACACATCTTTTTCTGTGACCAAATAATAAAAAATTAAATGATGTGCTTTGTGCACAACACCCTAAATCAGATAATGCAAACCAGGCGCCAGAGTAGCCAGAGTGACATAAATTTGATCTCTAGTCAGCATATTAGCGAAGGGGTGATGTGACAATCTATTAGTCGGTTGTTTGTAAACACTAAAGATTTCCCACATCTCCCGATTTCTGATCTCGTGCACAGAGATGACGCAATGCCCCATCATCCCAGTCAAGCGTTTCATTAGTGCTGCACTGCAAGTGCCAAAACCTGCGGAGAACATCTCCCCGTGGACTCAAAATGAGCACTTCACTCATGTAGCCTACTATTTCTTTCATAATTCCATTAACAGCGTCTTTTAAATCCGACACGTCATGCATTTTAAAAAGTTAAATGCAGACTAATGAGTAATAACCCCAAATGACGCTTGTTGTATTTTTTACTGTCTTTCTTTGATGTGCTAGGAAGAGGAAGCTTATTTGAGGTCGTGCTGTCAAAGACCTGTGAATAAGAAGGATTTAAGTTTAGATAGATTAGTTAATTATCAACAAATACGTCTTTCCTCTTAAAGGGTGAGAACAAATTAATCCCAGCGGCAGCAGACAAAAAAATCGGTCCGGTGAAAACCCACACACAGTTCTTTACACATGCAGAAAACGAAGCTGAAATTATCTAGATTTAGAGCAAGCCCCGGACCTTTTGTAAGAGGCCACTAACGAATAGGTCCAGATTAATCATTTATCTTTAGTTGCTTAAAGCCATGATTGATGTATTCCGTCACTCACTCTCACGACAATAGATACAGAGTGTTTTGTTCTTTCCAAATAAATCACTCGTATTGTTTAAGGTACATTGATCAGTGTAATGACTTGTAATAGGCTTCTAATTGCCACAGAAAACTGCACGCCAGGTAGCAAGACCAGGCAGACTGCTTTGAGTTTTAAATCAGGGACCAAAATAGTTTTTTGTTTGTCTGTTTGTTTTTTTTTTTTTTACTAAGAAATATTGAAGTATTTAGTCGCAAGACTTTGAGGATGTAAATTTGTTATGTAAATTTGAGGATGTATTTGTTAGCCTAAGCGCTTAAGTACAACAGTCCAAAATACATGCATCATTTTAAAAATATGATATAAACATTCAAATAAAACGCAATATATAATGAGAGTCAGCGAGGTTTAGGACTGCCATGTTTTGTTATGCTCTTTGATCCTCGCTGTCCTGAACTATTCACAACTACACAAATATCCACAAGAATCACATTCAATCACACAGTGTTAACGGTGGCTTAATTGATTCACTGCGTGGTGTAATGACCTTATCAGCTAAAAAGAATTAATGAAAAAAAAACAGACAAACGTTCACAGATTTTAGCCAATACATTAAGTGTATCCTAAAAGACACAAATTCTAAGCATGTTCGTTCATGAAATCTATATTTGTGGGATCTGGACAGTTATTTACAACGTATCAGAAAATAAAAATTATGGGCCACTTTAATATGTACAAGTAGAAAGTTACACATGTATACATGAGACGTGGAGTCCTCAGTCAAATGTGTTTATGCTTAACAGATATTTAATAGTGTTAATTGTTCCCCTGTCAATTTAGAGTGATTGCAGAAATGAAGCTATTTTCGAGGCTCCATCATGTGGATTTGAATAAATTGTTTTAGATTCTGCTCTCCATAGGAGGGATTTAAAGCGAAGCGCTTTTGAGCAAATTGCGGCCGGGCTGCCTGGCACCGTTCAGCCTCTATAATAGAGCATTATTTGGCAATTTTGAATACTGTAATGCACAGCTTTCGGCGAGGCCATTTTCAAGAAAATTGCTTTAACTTTTAAAGGGATGATGATTCAGTCCAAAGCAGGCCATTGTTAAATTATGCCATTACCCTTAAATGTTTTAACAAGCAGAAGAACACACTGGTATAATGCATTGATCTTCACATAAAAAGAAATAAAAGAAAACCTCACAAAAACCAGCAAGACTGAGAGGTGAAAATTGATGTGAAATAATGCAACTATATTTTAAAACAATAACAAAAATGGTCTGAGATATGGGTTGTAATTTTGTTGTTGTTGTTGTTACGTTACCGAGGTTTTACTGATTTCATTAATTATTCTTAACATTTTCAACAGCAAAATTAGACAAACCGTTAAGTGGATTTTTTTCCTGACGGATTTGCCTTCATATCTCATAGGTCATGTGCATGCTGCTTTTCTAAAGGCATTTAAAAGGAGCGCTAAGTTGAGCGCACGCGCGCATAAGCCAACACCTCCCACCAACACACACGCACATTCACACGAACATTCACACACGCACACACACACGCGCGCGCGCGCACGCACGTACACACACACACACACACACACACACACACACACACACACACACGCACACACGCACACACACACGTTCCACAATTTCTCACACCTGTTGTGAGATTAGTGATTCCTCTGATTTCTTTATCTTGACATGTCTTATGCTGACTGTCAAATTTTCGATTTTTAAAAGTTATATTTTAGTTTGAAAACCCAATAAATGCCACGGTATTTAGAATTTCATGTTATCCAAAAGGAGAAAGTCGTCAAACTGCCTCTAGTCACGGAAGCACTATAACGTTTTATCTACAATTACCACTGCTACATAAAATACAAGCAATACTGCTGTAGATGGTTCATCATCAACAATAAAAAAAATATTATTAATATTTACAAATACAAATGTCTCACGTGTAAACATTTCTCCATTGTTTAAGCTGCAGCCTATCGCACTCGAATGACAGGAACGACGTTAAACATTTCAAGACATCATGCACAAGACAATATCAGTTGCTTACCATTGTGGATGCCAGGCTTATTAAACACCAATATGAGCTGAACTCTATTGTGTGTGGAGATACTACGTCTTGATGGCCATATATATGAAAAGCTTTAAAATACTAGATCGCTTGATGCCTGACAGTGGTATCGGTACCCCAGTTATTGATTGACACGCTACTTTAGTATTTGTGTCATGGACGCATCTCTTATTGGCTGAACTGGAGTCCCTGGCTGCGTATGCGCTGCGCAGATTGGTCGCGTGCCCCCGCCAGCTGTACTTCAAAGCACGCGCTCTCTACAACTAGGTGGAGTGTGCAGTCCCGGCCAAGGGCGCAACGCGTCAGACTTCAGATAAGCGTCTTGTCCAAGTCAAACTGGAACATAACATCATTGTTGTCGTGAAAAATTCAACACCGAGAAGGCCCCGGCTATGGCTACGTCTATACTTGGGGTGAGTACAAAGCGTTTGTTTTCCTGAAGGACGATTGTTTTGTTTCTCGCGTCTTCATCAAGTTGTTGTCATTGTAACCCAAGAAGTGATTTTAAATGTCCGTCAGAGCGCATCAAAGTCACTTTCGTAATTTACTATTATTCGTGTAATTTTAGATAGGACAAATTTTAAGACGATTGTGAGATTTCATCAGCATTGAATTACTCGTTACGTTCTACAGGTGTCTGTGCAAAGCACGACGCTTCCTCAGCTCAAACATTCTTAAAAGTTTTGAGAATCATTTAAGTTTAGGTTTTGGTTTTAAACCTTCAAATATCGCTCCACTGCTAAGAACCAACTTTGTTTTCTCTGCAGGAAGAGCCACGGTTTGGAACTACCCCCTTAGCCATGCTGGCTGCAACATGTAACAAAATAGGCAACACGAGTCCTCTTACCACTTTACCCGATTCCAGTGCGTTTTCCAAAGGTGGATTTCATCCGTGGAAACGATCGTCATCGAGCTGTAACTTAGGATCAAGTTTACCCGGATTCACCGTCGCGACAAGTCGAAGTACCTCCGGACTAACGAGCACGACAGGCACGGGTAACAGCGCGTTTTGTTTGGCGTCCACGTCCCCGACCTCGTCTGCTTTCTCCACCGAGTACAGTAGCTTGTTTTCCAACTCGGCCGGCGTTACCTCTCAAGAATCCGGACAGTCCGCCTTCATTTCCAAAGTTCACACATCCGCCGAGACTTTGTACCCTCGAGTGGGGATGGCACACCCGTACGAGTCGTGGTACAAGTCCGGGTTTCATTCCACCATCTCTGGAGAGGTGGCCAACGGCGCGTCCTCGTGGTGGGACGTCCACACGAACCCCGGGTCGTGGCTGGAGGTCCAGAATCCTGCTGGCACGCTGCAAACGTCGCTGCACTCGGGAACTCCACAAGCCATACACTCCCAGCTGAGCGGTTACAACCCCGACTTCTCCACCCTCACGCACTCCGCTTTCAGCTCCACTGGAATCAGCCCGACGGCGTCCCATCTCCTGTCAACGAGCCAGCACCTGTTGACGCAGGACGGATTCAAAACTGTGATCCCCACATACACGGACACCTCTGCGGCTAACGCCATGATATCGGGTGCCAGTTCAGGGATGGGGAGCTCGTCCAGGTCCTCCAGGAGATATTCCGGAAGAGCGACGTGTGACTGTCCGAACTGTCAAGAAGCAGAGCGGCTGGGGCCTGCAGGGGCCAGCTTGCGGAGGAAAGGACTCCATAGTTGCCATATCCCGGGCTGTGGCAAAGTCTACGGCAAAACATCTCACCTCAAAGCGCACCTCAGATGGCACACCGGCGAGAGGCCCTTTGTGTGCAATTGGCTTTTTTGTGGTAAAAGATTCACCAGGTCCGATGAGCTGCAGAGGCACCTGCGCACCCATACGGGAGAGAAACGGTTCGCTTGCCCGGTATGCAACAAGCGTTTCATGAGAAGCGACCATTTGAGCAAGCACATTAAAACACACACCGCCGGAGGTGGAGGGAAAAAGGGAAGCGATAGTGACACCGACACCAGTAACTTGGAGACCCCCAGGTCCGAGTCCCCGGAACTCATTTTGGAAGGTGTAAACCCCAGGGTCACGGTCAAAGAGCAGTCTCCTCATGACTGAGTGGTCTGCACCCACAACTCTGCGAAAGACATAAAAGCTATTGATACAAAATCAATTTCTCTCCAAAACTGGTAGGTCATAACTAAAGGAAAAAAAAACGGGTCAAGAGTTTGACGAACTGTTTTGGCAACGGTTTAGGCATTTTTGAATAGAGGAAAACGGACGTTTTGAAATGAAACTCATTAATTGGTATACGACTATTTAAACCTAAAAGAGGTTATTTCTAAACTGCATCGAAACGGTTCAGGACGATCGATTAAGTGTAGGAAAAGTATTTTAAAAGGCTATGTTTGGTTTGGATTGGTACGCAAGAAAGTGAATCTAACCGAACAGGGCTGGAATTTGCAAGATGAGCTGTGTAGATATATCGACAAATTACATGATATTTTTCCCTGTAAATGTTCCTTATGACTGTTTTGTGGTGGATCCTGAAATTCAGGGAGTTTTCTTTACTTTCGACGCACTTTGTGGATGTCAGTATGTATGTAACACAGCTATTTAAAATTCAGTTACTCATTTCTTTACCTTGATAAAAATATATAAATGTTTAATTGTATAAAGTCTCGCGTATAAGGCTTTCATTTTGTAATTAAAGGGATTTAAAATCTAAAGATTTTTGTTGTTGAGAATTTTATTTTAGATGAAAATTAATTTATTTAGGCTCATGTCAGAGCAATCGGTTTTCGGTATTTGGTGTATCACACGGAGTAGAAGAAATAATGTGTGTACATTTGTAAAACTATAAATCAATACTGGAGTTCGTCTATAGACAAACGCAAATCGACGCACATTTTCCCAGTGGGATAAATCAATAGTTAATGCCCCGTAACAGGCATTTTATGCCCAAATGAAAATCTTGTTAAATAGTGTTAATTGTGACTCGGAGCACATCTCGGCCCCATGTGTCTTGTATTCGTGATTAGGGATTCGTGTCTTATCAAATATCTAATTAATCTCCTAGACATCATTTGTTCATCCGCTCTTTATCAGAGCTTTTCCGATGGGGGTTCACTGACAAAGGGCCCCGAATATTTATTTTAATCGCTCAAATTAACTGCTTACATTTGCATGTCAAATGGAAAATGTCCATCCAAGTGAGGGCGAAGGCATAAAGCAGCTTTGAGCTTTTAAAGCGCTACACTTGATTTGGTGTTATGGGAACAGTTTTTTTTTCCTTTTTTTGGGTGCTACTTTTGAAAAGAAAAATGGGAAAGCCATATGCAAATTGTGAATTTAAAATGCTCTTGTTGCGGCGCAGTCAAATGGTCGGTGGCTGTTATTTGAATATCAGTGGCCGTGTACTGAAAGGGTTCAAGGATGCTCTCTGACTCCTTTGTGTTTATCCAGTGCAGCGTCCGATCTCAAAGAAAACCCCGCGGAATAATTAGGCTGCAGTGCGAAGCCCAGCCTGGGAACTCGTTAGGGATGAACGTCTCATCCAGAAAAGCGCCTTCTGGGGAGGAAGTTAAATTGACCAGAAGGCAATAGACGAAAATTATTTTCATTTCCTATTGTACGTTTGTGACCGCTCGTACCGGCAATATCCTGGACAAAATATACAAATAGAAATCGTTCCATTATCATTTAATGACATGGTAAAAAATTTTGCCGAGATTTGGCAGAAGGCCTACTATAAATAAGTAGCAACGAATTATTAAAAATCTAAATTTCATACAGAGATACATTTAAGGCAGACAAACGATATTAATAAATAGTAACAACATGTCTAACACTATCTCTTATAAATGATCCGAGTGAATTGGGCTTCTGTGCCTTTTAAAAGTTAATGTAGGATAGCCTATTGCGATTTTACTACTGACAGTCCAAAAGGTGGGTTACGGAAATGAGCACTGTTTGGGCGTGAAGGCATTCATAAGCACACTTTACAATTATATGGTTCTATTAAGATTTACAAACGGGAGCTTAGATGGACAAGAACGAAGTGCATTTAAATGTTTTGGGGCGCGGGGCGCCTGGGGTCGCGGACACTAGCGCTGTCACTCACGTCCTTTGTCCCGTTTTCCTGGAATGCGCTCGTGCTGGGCGCGAGGCAGAAGTCTGTTTGCTGCCCACAATAAGGAGAGATCAAAGAGGTGCGCGCGGGACACACAACCAGGAGGTGCACCATCTCGCTGATCAAGGACTTAACGCCGTTGTCCTCTCGACTCCAGGGTCAAACTGTGTCCATCAATTCACCGTATCTTCTAAAAATTGCTTCCTTTTGACCGGAAGGCGTAAAACACTTAGATTATTAAAATGTTACGACTTTAATCGAACCCGACAAAATGTGTTTAAAAACAGGACTATAATCCACTGGTTTATCTAGACTTAGTTGACCCCTAGACTTTTTATTCGTGACTTTCAAGCAAATTCAACTGGTTTTCAATATTTAGAAGGTATAACTGGAGCCAGGCCTACGTTCATAGCGTAATTAAAGAAAATTTTTTATACGTCAGCGCCATCTCTGGGTTAATTGTAAAGCGTCTAAACACCGATGCAAAGAAAATGGGTTAGACTGCCAACGCAGACTAAATGAGCCAATCAAGAATGGAGTTTTTGGATACAATTTGTAGATAGAAATTTGAAAGAGTATTTGCGGATTGGATTTCATGTTTGTTCGATTCAAGCAGGCGAACAAAATTATTTTGAATGATTGGCCAAATAACACAATAATAGTTACAGCAAGTCTAGACAAAGCTTTTTTCTGGACAAACAGACGGCACCAGTCTAGGCCACCATCCGTAAATCCCAGATCACTGGTTATGGTATCCCTGCCCTAGAACAAGCGGCACCTGACCCGACTCTTTCAAGCCTCGTTCATTTAACGGAGTGTCTATTTGCACCCGGGTACAAGTAGCATTTGCCACACAGCGAGGCTATTTTCACCCCTTAATTTAAAAAAAAGAAAGCGAACCCATCTGCGCATGTCTACCAATGAATGCGCGGGAGCGAAAAGGCGCAAATTCAAAGGAACCGAAACGGAGACAGTAGGAAACGGTAAGCAGAATTTGGTTAATAGTTATGTATAAAGGTCCATCACTCAATTTAACTTTACATTTTAAGATATATATTTAAGAAATAGTGTGAGAATTATTATCCAACGAACACTGATATATTTTTGAGCTAATAGGAGCATAATAGTGGCGAACGTAAAGTGTTACCGGGTGGGGGGTGTAAAATGGACACAGCGAGAAAAAAAAGACAGATTTCAAGTGTGCAGAAACAGTCTAAATGGTCGTTTGAACTAACCTAGTGAAAACCGGGACATTAAATGATTTTTATTTTTTGCCGGGACCGAATATTAAAAAGAAGGAAAACCGGGACAGCGACGTGAAAACCGGGACAAACCGGGACAGGTGGCAACACTAACTGGCGCTACAGAGCTTGGAGGCGGACACAAACGCTGAGGAGAGCGAGATTTATTAAGAGGAATGATCATGATCAAAGTCGTTCAAACATAGGGTGACCATATTTTTGTTTGGGAAAACCAGGACACGGGGGGGGGGGGGGGGGGGGGGGTGGCGAACGTAATTTGTCGAGCGGGGTGGGGTGGGGTGGCGAACGTAATTTGTCGGGGGAGGGGGGGATTCCGTGTCATACTGCGCCGTGCTCAGGGTCCTAGTGCCTGTATAATTAATGGCCCGATTAACGTAATTTAAAAGCCAGGACATTTCCACTGTTTTAAAAAATATCCCGGGACAGGACGTGAAATACGGACATGTCCCGGGAAATACGGACGTTTGGTCACCCTATTCAAACAGGCAGGGGTCATAACGAGCGAGCCATCCAGGTTTGACAAATAAACAGGCATGACGATACTAAGAATTAAACTAAGACACCGAACGAACACTTTAAACCAAACACGGGGTAAACGCATACAAACTAGAAAATCAGGCTACAGAAAACACAGACGACTGAGCAACGAAATGAGTAGAACTCAGAGACCAGGAAGCGTAGAACACTGAACAAAGAGCATGAATAACAAGAGCACAACACGACCAAAGAGCATGAATAACAAGAGCACAAACTAACCAAATAGAACAAAACAACCAATAACCGATAAGTGAAACACTGGGACTATAAATACACAGAACTAACCTAGACACACACAGAACTAAACTGGACACACAGGTGAAGACACTGATGACACGGGCGTGTCAGACGAGGGGAAACCATGGAGACAGACACGCAGGGAACAACACAGACACGAGGACAGGAACCCGAAGTGACAGAGAGGGGGGCGTAGCCCTACGTGACAGTCGCATTGCTATCTTAGAAAAACAATTTTGTCCAGTCTATTTTTTGAGTTTTTTTTTTTATTATATAGTTTTGTGTAAAATTATATAATTTTGTCTTTTTGTTCTCTATTTTTGTGTTGTTTCAGTACACACAAAGGACATGAATGTGTATAACAAAAGATGTACAGTCCTTTTGAATTAAGGTTTTTGCATGACAGAGTCAATATGCCAGACTTATAATGTAATGACTATTTTATATAAGCTAATATTTGTGTTTTCTCCCAAGAAGGAAGAAAAGCTAAAGAACATTTGTGAAGGATACTCCTTCGACAGTTGTGAGGAATTCCAGAGAGCACTGAGATTATGGAGTGAAGAGGGCTACCATCAAATGCACAAAATTAAAATTTATTTAAACATGATGTAAATAATAAAAACCCCAATTTATTTCTTTAAAAAATGTACAAACCATCCAGAAAAAATGAATTAAAAAGTCAAATCTGTCTTCTGCATTCTGTGAAATTAAATAAAATTAAAGAGGCTGATAATGTACTGGCAGGAAGAATATTTGTATACATCATACTGTAACGCTGGCGACTGGGTGAAGGACGAGACACAGAATCCTGTTCGCTACAGACGTTACTTTATTTGTCTTTACACATATAGCGCAGACAGTGCACGTTTAACACTCATATAGAGACACGTGGACTCAAACGACGAACACAAGACACTGCGCGAACGCACATTAAATAGACAAACTACATAAACCCCACGTGATGACGAGACGAGCCACAGGTAAAACGAATTATCACAGGACGCAACCACACCCACGGAGATCCACTGACGCAGACGACGTAAACACGCCCAAAGGGAGGGGTCGGGGACCATAACGTGACACATACAATGTGGTGTACATATCAGGGTGCTACAGACAGATATTAACTTGTGTTACATTTTGTTTTAACATTATTTATCACTGGCAGTGTATATTACATGTAGTATTTACCATGTGATTACTGCCATTAGCGGTAAGCGACTTAGGATAATTAAATTGCTATTTAAATTCTAAGCATGGTAAAGAAAAAGACTCACAAGTGAAAAACAAAATTCAAACAGGTCTACCCCAAAACCCCAAATAAAAGTATCTTCACTTCTTGTAAAATAATTTGTAAGTAAAATGGAACACAAAAGAATAGTACTAATCTTTGATAAATCAAAATGTTGGGTGCAAATAGTACACACTGCTACGTATAGCCGGGTGCAAATAGCACACACTGCTGCATATACCCGGGTGCAAATAGCACACACTGCTATGTACACCCGGGTGCAAATAGCACACACTGCTGCATATACCCGGGTGCAAATAGCACACACTGCTATGTACACCCGGGTGCAAATAGCACACACTGCTGCATATACTCGGGTGCAAATAACACATACTGCTGCATATACCCGGGTGCAAATAGCATCTGCCTTTTAATTCCGTGACATGGAAGTAGGCTAATGAGAAAACTGAAAGCACCAATATTTCAGCAGGGGACATAAAAGACTCTGAATGAATGATCATAGTGAATCAATCATTTCCATCAATTCTGTTGCAAAGTGTATGTTTCAGGTTTAAATTTTAAGCACAAGTATTTTCTGTGCGGTCCAAAACAAACCAATTACTGCAGGTTATTCTGAAAGTAAACAGGTTATGCAACTTGTACAAAATCTAAGACAAAAACACAGAGCATGCAGACGTATTTAGCTTTCCGATAGTGAACGTTTTACTATTCTTATTATTCAAACGATTTCCATCCGATTTTTAATAAAATGAACGTTTTTTCCTTAGTTTCAGTTAATATCAGTCATTCTTTACGATAAAAAAAAATTCAAAGCTTCATTCTGAATGCTTAAGGTGATTTCCATGACATTTTGTTGGAAACTTTTGAAAAACTAATAAGATATACTTTATAACTATCTACATCTATACATAATACGTAATAAGATCCAATATGCTAAGCAAGTCAGTACATAAATAAAACTCCTCTGTATTGTACTTATGTAACACACACTCTCCACAGCAGGCTGCATTTAATCTGTGGACTTGAAAATTGAGGGGCGGAAGGAGTCAGTGAATCATACGTTTAGGAAACTGACATTTTCCCAATAAAACGAACTGCATAATACTGTAATAGTTTGGCTTTCTGCAATTGGGAAAGGCATGAGGTATTATTCAGAAATCTGCAAAGCTAAACTTCACGAGTGAGAATGACGTATTATGCACCATTTTAATTGTTTTGTCGGTGCTTTTTGGAAAGCGGTGTGGCGCCCTCTTCTGGAAGAACTCCTTAAAAAGTACAACAGGAAAAGCTCATGACAATGTCAGTTTTCAGCCATCCAGGTCACTGAACTGTCTAGCCGGCAGCCAAGGAGACCGGAATAATATTGAAACCGTTTTGTGAGTGGTCACTCTGAAGAGGTATCAGTCCAACTGAGTGACGAAACCTCTTCCAGATTTTAGTGGTCCTACTACTACTACTTTTCCTCTTCAGAAAAATTTTCTCGCATACCAATCCATCTTTGTAGAATACCCCATGCATATAAAGCAGAAAATGAAAAGTATTACCAAGAGATTAAGGATGAAAAATTTATGTGGTCATTACAGTACAGCCATAATAATTGACACTACATTCATCATTAAAAATACTAAAGAACAACCACAACCACCACCACCACCTGTTAACTGTACAAGCAGGAGAGTGCTACTCGACACCCATGTTTTCCCTCAGCTCCTCTCTCACCTCCTCCTGCTGTCTCTGCTCCGACTCGAGTGCCTTTCCTTCCCGTCCCTTGCTCTCTCCCTGCTCCTGCTCCTCCTCTCCCTCCCTCTCTCCCGACTTCTCTCCTTCCTGCCTCCACCCCTCTCAAAGCTGAGGCTCCTCTCCTTCCTCCTGCGATCGCTCCCTCGTTCCCGGCTTGCACTCCTTCCTCCGCCACCACACTCCTCCTCTTGCTCCCTCTCTCCTGGCCCATTTACACGCTTCTCCCTCTGCACCCTCCCCGTCTCCCTCCCTCCGCTCCCGTCTCGTTCCCCTCTCGCCTCCTCGTGTCCCTCTTTACCCGTCCCCCGTCCCTCCTCTCCCCCGCAAGGGCTTCGTCTCCTCTCGATGCCCCGATCCCCCCGGGCTCTCTGTCTGGAGCTGTGGGGCGACCTCTGACCTTTCTCTGAACTCCTGTCGCGTTCACCTGTGCGTGTGTGTGTGTGTTTACTGGCCCCGCGTTGCCTGGGGTCGGCGCTGTGAGAGCGGCTTCTGCGGCGAGGCTCTTTGTTCTTGCCTCTGTCTCGCCCCTCTGTCTCACTAGCCGAGCTGCTCTCACTGGACGATGACCTCCTTCTCTTCTTCTTCTTCTTCTTCTTCTCTTTCTTCGCTCTGGACCGTTCATGCTCAGATTCAGACTCGGAGCTGCTGCTGCTGGATGAAGAGCTGCTGCTGGAGGAATCTGCACTCGTCCTCCTCTTCTGTTTACCTTTCTTCTTCTTCTCCTTTTTACTCTTCTTCTTTTTCCCCTTTTTCTTTTCCAGGCGGTCAAGTTTCCTTTAGAAGAGTAAAGTAACGATAACAGTTTAGTCGGTCCAGGTAAAATTCAAAGATGTGAATGCACAATCACTCATTCATTTGAAATCTGAGATTGAACTTGTCGGTTATTTTCAACAGGAATACTCGTCTTTGTGATGCTACGCCTACACATGATGCTACACAAACAACTGGAATTGAAATTCATTCTATATGAACTGAATGAGTAAAACAAAATACGAAAAGAAATAATAAAACAGTTCCTGAACTAATTTGTTTCCACAAAGATTTACATTATTAAATATATACACTACCTAAGAAGCTTCTGTTTCTGCTTGGTGGTTAAAGATTTAAGGAACTCAACTTCAGGATCCTCCTCTTCCTCACTGGCTACAAAGTCCTGTAGTACAGACATATTACATCATCACACCACTGCCAACGAAGGGCAGACTCACATGCACATAAATACCCATATACTGAAATACAGCCACAGATACAGTAAATGATTATACATCCCATGTCAGAGCTGGCGGGAGCATGAGTGAGACAACACGGGTGAGATGCGGAAGCGTTAGAGTTGCTCCTGTGCCTGCCAGCGATCGCAGCCGTTCATCTCATAAACCCTCTCGACTAAACTTACACCACCATTGGAACCACTGTGCGCTGCCTCGTCTGATAATTGGCCGTTTTGCCGCAATCACACTCCGCTTGCTCAGGGCTGGGCACGGATATCACTGGTCTTACATGAGCCTGAGGGGGTTGCGGGGTGTGCGCGGGGTAGGTAGGTGGGGGGGTTGCCTGCAGATTACCTGTGCTGGATCACAAACAGTGGCGTTCCTGCCAAGGACACATTTCTTCAGCGCAAACCCACTGTTCCGCATCTCTGCCATTAACTCGGAGGGGTGCATGGACGGGCCTGGGGGCACAAAACACAGGCTCACAGTCCCACTGATGCGTCCGCACCCGCCCAGGGGGGAGCGAGCGCGGCGCGGCTTTGTTAACCGAACGGGACACCAAATCAACTCACTCGTCCCCTGACTGGGCAAATCACACAGTATTATTCTGCCAAAGCTGCGGTTAGAGCGAATCAGAATACACAATAATTGCATTTCTCCGACGGCGCAGGAGGAGGGAGAATCTCCGAACTGCAGAGCTGGACCCATGAGCGGTAAACACATTACTACACTGCTACACACCATGATTACACCCCTCAACACACACACAACTCCTGCTTCCTTCCCCGAGAGAGGTCGCAGTAGGCCATGAAACACTGGCAAAGAACACGAAAGCTACATCATTCTATTTAAATATATCACTGCCATCTCTTCAGTAAAGGTTTAAAAAATAAATATGCATGTAACTGACAAAATTTTCCAGTTGTCACACTGCCATAGGGTATTTCATGTCCTTATATTGCATCTATGATATAACATTAATCTAAAAGTATAGTTTGTTCAAATTCAATAAAATGCAATAAAAGTGACAAAGCCAGAATACTAAAGAATCTGTTTAGCAAAAGATCAATAGTAAAATCAAGTAAGCAAAAGCATTTACTCATTAGCAAATTCCGAGATGACAACACTGCCCCCTCCAGGGCCAGAGAGGGTTAGCACAAAAGAATATCCATAAAATTATTTATGACTTTTAGATAAAAAATATTTGCCAACATCACATACAGCAGTGTATAACTTATGCATAAATAGCACAGAATACACCATGGCACAAGGTTCTACTATAACTAATAAACAATCCACATCATATTAAAGCAATATAAACCTAATTCAATCGAGTATCATAATGCTCAATTTCTTCTAGAACTGGCCCTACTCAAAGCTGCAGGATGAAGAGCGGAGGGAGAAGTCATACCTGCTTCCTCGTTCGCCATAGAGCTGGCATTGATTCCCGACAGGCCAAAGAGAGGACATTCCCTGTCTGTGTTCACGTGACCCCACTTATGACATTTGATACAGCGCACGTTCCGCACCTACAACACACAGCCAAGAAATGTCAATATGAACACACACACACACACACACACACACACACACACACACACACACACACACACACACACACACACACACACACACACACACACACACACACACACACACACACACACACACACACACACACACACACACACACACACACACACACCTACCTGGATCCCAAATGGCTGATCTCTGATATTCATGTCATCCTTTGCATATCTGAAGAAAACAGGAGCACAAACAGAGTGAAACACAAAGCCTGAGGAAGGCCTTGCTCCTTTAAACATGTACAGCACTATTACCTTCTATGGCAGAACTTACTTCTCACGAGGAGCAACCTTCTGCCACTCAAACTTATAGTCAGATTCACCTTCCTGTAAGGACCAAATTAAGTATATGAAAAAAACCTCCTTAAAGTACAAAGATACTTGAAAATAAATAAACAAATGAATGAATTAATACCTCTTTGGTCTCCTCTTCACAAGATAAGTAAAAAAAAAAGAAGAAAAAGCAGGCAGTTATTAACAAAGCTTCATGAAATACTGTGGCTTCTCACCCAAAACTTACACACATTACAATTACCTTTGGATGCACCAGGAGGAGCTTCATACATGAAATTAAGACCATTTTTCACTCGATCATCCCCCATCAGCAGCCTAAAATACACATTGAGCTGAAGTGATCTCATCAAAGAATACAAGCCATAGGAGATGCCACTTACCAGCTATATATGCAGACAATGACAATTAATGAAATGCATTGCAGTACCAGGACTATAAAATGTTTAGTAATGCTCAAGCACAAGTAACCTTTAGTTCTAAGCACTCGATACAAGATCAGGAACATTGTCCTTGGATTTCTAATTCTACATTAGTTCATACATTCTCGTACATCTTTCAACATCCAGATTAAGACTAAGCCTAGACTCAAAAGAATCTCCTAAATTACATTCTCATTGACAGGACAATTTACACCAACACTCTGCTTAATGAATTCTGGAAAATCAGCCTTGAAGGTCTTACTGAAAGCTGACCACGCCAAATGAGGGCAGTCCTTACACTAGATATGTGATATCTGGTATAATCTTATTGCACAGAATCATAAGGTTTTAGACTGCGAGGGTCCGTAGTTCTCACCTGTTGTTGTAGGTGTCCTGCTCTTTTAGGTAGGCCTGCATAAGATCCTCCTGCTTTTTCTTCTCGAACGTTAATTTCTGCTCGGCTATCCATACCTAGGAAACACATGCCCGATAGTGCGATATTACCAGTCGGACTAACAAGCTTGTGTTCCAGCGCGATGTCCTATTACATATCTAGTTATTTACATAATGAGCTAGCCAGTTTCCCTGGGGTAGCCACCTAGCTAAATAAACACCAGAGGGGGGATAAAACAATCCTGAATATGACATTAGTGAAGCAGCCAGGACGTCTATGGTCTCTAACTAGAAACTACGTGGTTTGTTTGGTAGTGCGTCATCTCAGCTAACCTAACTAGCTAATACGTGTAGCGGTTAGCTTTCACCTCTACGTTTGCACCGAACGTTACCTACCTTTTTAATATTAGACTTTGACGCTGGGTGAAAATCTTTCTTACACATAAAATTGGCAAACGACTTCCCCATGACTGAAGACCGACGGCTGAAGCGCTAACGAGAAGCTACTGGCGTTAGCTAGCTAACCGAGTTCATTAGTGTCGCACCCAAACACAACATGTACTTCCGGGTCGTGTTGGTACAACCTTTCACCTTTAGCCAGTCAAACATTCTCGTAGATCTGTAAACACAAGGAAAAAGATCTTACTACGTTACTACGAAAATCGAATTGATACATTGCTGGATTAAAAAAAAAGTTTACTTGGCGTTTTTTTTGTCCCAAGAAATAAAAGAGAAAGAAGATTTAGTGGTAATAACTATCCCAAGAGAATTGCAGTCGCCACCTTTTACGCAGTAGGTGATTCGTGCACTGCCGAGGCTCCCATGTGAGTTTGGTTTCTATTTGATAGAACCGTCTGGTCTCAAACTGCATAGCTTATTTGTTTATGTTTGGGGAAAATATCAATTAAAATGTATAATTTCTAGCTAACGTATCTTTATCTAAGTTAGCCTGGAGTCATTTGGACCCTTGAGCAGGATGCATCCCTCCTCCTGCGACACGTTCGTGGCGTTGCCTCCATCTACAGAGGGACCACGAATCATCTTCGGCAAGAACTCAGACAGACCCTGCGATGAAGTGCAAGAGGTTGTCTTCTTCCCTGCCAAGGACTACAGTCCAGGACAAAAAGTAGAGGTATCTCACCTCATTTATATAGGTTAGCTATACAGTTCTCTTCACAAAAGGTGGCAGTTGCCAGGATGAGGGTATCCAGGTGTCCATGAAGTAAAGTTTGTGTCTCTGTTGTTGATTTGTCTGCACAGTGCACATACATAGAGATAGAGCAGGCAGCCCACACCCATGCTGTGGTGTTGAGTCGGCCAGCTTGGCTCTGGGGAGCCGAAATGGGTGCCAACGAGCACCAAGTGTGTATAGGAAACGAGGCTGTGTGGGGGAGAGAGAGCGTCAACGACGAGGAGGCCCTGCTGGGCATGGACCTAGTCAGGTGATCCAACCGTCCTGGTCTGAAACAGCACTGAAGTTATGAAATAACCTACACCAAGGGCATTAGAATGGAAAAGAAAAAATCCACCCATCATTCTTTTAGATAACTACATTTTTCTGTGTATTGAACGTAATTGTCACGCTGCGGTTTGTCGGGTCTGATTTCAGACTGGGTCTGGAGAGAGCAGACAGCGCTGAGAAGGCAGTGGACGTGATAGTGGAGCTCCTGGATAAATATGGGCAGGGGGGTAACTGCATGGAGGACGAATGCACATTTACCTACCATAACAGCTTCCTCATATGCGACCGCACTGAGGCCTGGGTGCTGGAGACCGCTGGCAAATATTGGGCCACAGAGAGAGTGGAGGGTATACAACCAGACTGAACCTTTTATAATGTTTCTGCACACCTTAACCAAAACCCAGAGCCAACTGACATGAATACTCTCTCGGAATTTGTTCCCACTTGAGGTGGACATCGGAATATTTCCAACCAGTATTCCATCACCACCAAGATCGATAAGGAGCACCCAGGGATGCGGGATTACGCACGTGAGCAGGGCTGGTGGGATGGCCAGGTGGACTTCAGCTTTGCAGAGGTGTTCTCCTTCCGTGCCAAAGGTCAGATCGAGGCTTCCGGGAGCCGCTACTGCGAAGGACGCAGGCTGTTGGAGAAGAGCAAAGGTGCAGTAAAACGGAAACAAATACATAAACCCCCTGTCTGAATCTATAGAGTACACCAGAACTCTGAGGCTCAACTGCATGTGAGCTTCAGCCTTGGACAGAAACTCACTAACTGCATTTACATGTCATCTAGTTATTAAACAGGTTGCTAAAATGGCAGGTACAAAGACACTCATCTATATATTATACTATTACAATATAATATTATACTATATATTATATATCTATATATTATACTATTATACTATATTATACTGTTATATTGCTGCCATGCTTAAAGGCCGCATCAGTGCCGAGACCATGATGGACATTCTGCGAGATAAAGAAAGTGGCATTAACATGGAGGGAATGTTCATGACAACCGGAAGCATGGTGTCTGTGATCCCGAAGGACTCGTCCCTGCCTGCTGTCCACTTCTTCACTGCAACACCCGACCCAGACAGGTACGTTTGAGCTGCTGGAACACCATTACCAAAAGCTCAGAGTAATATTCAAACCAGCATGAAATATACCCAACCACGTAAATGCACTTGAAACCTACGTTAGAATTACAAACAGGAGTGGATCTCTGAGTCCTAATTGGGCTCTTATTTTATGATTTAATTACATGGCTCAATATGTGGGTACTTATATTAATCTTAGCACCATACCCTTCTGAAACAGCTGGAACCCGCATTGTGTCTTTCCTCTTTAGATCTGTGTTCAAGCCTTTTATCTTTGTGGCTGACATAAAGCAGTTGAAGGACACATGCTCTCCATGTTTTGGGGAAGAAGACCCAGTAAAGAAGAAGCCTCGCTTTCAGAGCAAACCCAACCGTAAACATCCTCTGTTTGTGAAGCACGAGGTGGTGGCTGCCATAATAGACAGCACAAGGGTGAGTTGCAGAAAGAACATAACTGCTAATTAATCTTGCACAATGCATCCATACAACTTATTTTGATTATGGATTGTATTTTTGGGTCTCTTGAGTTTTCTAGGTTATCTGCGTTGTGCTTGCATACCATAATCATTCATCAGTAACTTTATTAGAAACATTTTGCAAAATGGCCCATCTTCTTGCACAGCTTTGAGCATGTCAGTGTTCTTATCGTGTTGAGAATGTTGTGCTCAAAATACTATCCTGGCCTTCCCCCCTTTGTTTTTAGGAGAGAGGACAGAGGATTGTGCAGAAAATGAGAGAACTAGAGAAACAGAAGTTGGAGGACATGGAGAAGTATCTGACTACAGGTGTAGAGGACTCCACAGTGCTGGTGCATCTCTTCTCAGACACCGTTGAGGAAGAGGTCAAGATTTACAACAAAGCCTGAATCAGCCAGAGAGATTTGGAGAAATTCAGTGATATTTGGAATGATTATTGATGTGAAATATTACTAATCCCACATAGTGGGCATTTGCGATTTGCACAGTTCACTTAAATAATATAGCAATGTGGGTGTATGTAGTAAGTGACAAAAAAAAAGTCAAATGCCATTTGCACTTAGAAGTATTGTTTATTCACCAACAAGGTCCCTAAAGTAAACAATGCCATGACCTGTATAACCTGTGAAAAAAAGTGCATGACCTCCGTAAACAGATCAATAAAACACAGTGCCAAAAACAATCTTATACATTTCTCATGAAGTATTTCAACATGAGGAGCAGTTGCTACAGTGTCAAGACTACCTGGTCTCCTGATATACTGACATCACTCCTACAGGTGGCTGGCATTTATAGCATTAATTCTAATCAAAACACAGTTCAACACAGCTTTGGCTTTAAGGAGAAATAACTGTTACAGGGTACTACAGAGAAGTAAATTAGGCAGCATTTCTTGTTATTGTATGTTCTGTCTTTTACAAACCTTTCTGGAAGGCCTCAAATGTATTTTTTATATTACTGTCCAATGGAATTTGCATTCTATAGAGTGTATCTCTATTTAGATATTTTAAACACTTATTCTATACATAATGAAACAAATTAAAGGACAAATAATGAAATATTTTGGTTATAGCAAAGGTTCATTGTTTGGTCCAAGGGCAAATACGAACCTGAAAGTAATAAAACAGTATCACCTTATTAACGGAGGACATCTGTTTGTGGTGCAATTAATAAAATATAAAGCATTGTCAAAAGGTACACTTGGTTATGAAGGCATATGAAGGTTGTGTGCATATCCGTGTCTGTGTTAGTCCAGTAGTTGTGCGTTCTGTTGTATGACTGGCAAGATTCATGCTGGACAATCCTGCATAGTGAGAGCCTACTTCATACCAGAAGCACGTTTAGCCAAAACATTTTGCTGGCATTATTCTTGCATGGCTTACAGTGGGCATGCGTCGTTTTGTATGTGTTAAGCTCTGACCTCAAGTTGCCACTTGTATCCCTGTGCACAGCCGAATTCCACAAGCAGCACACCATTTAGCAGCACATGGTTTAGCTCATCATCCCTTTTATCATCATCATGTACCCAAAGGGTCAAGACCTTTACACCCATCCGTTCAACACCACTTCAAACGACTCTCAAGGCATTAAAAGCACTAAAAACTAAATGGTGTACTCTGGTTTTTGGCTTGAAATTAGAACATGAACTAGCTTTGTTTTTTTGCAGGCATGGCTTTAATGCTTAGCCACATTTTCTTTCGCAAAACGGTAGTGCAGGTTGTCGTCCTGGAAACCGTAGTCATGAGTGATGTGGTGGATGACTCCGCCCTCCAGCAAGCGAGAGCCATACAACAGCGCCTCCCCCTGATCGCTAGCCAGTCCAACAGTCTGCAGCCATAGCACCATTTCACTGCCAAGAAATGTTTCCGTCACTCTCTGTCCCCCACACCTGCAATGCAGAGCAAGAAACAGCCACCGTTGAGCACAGAAAGACTACACAGGTGGAGGCTGGAGAGGAAGTGGTGATAATTAGAATATGTAGATACAGAACAAGACTGCCAGGTGACGGAAATGAGATTATAAAATAAGGAAGTGTACCCCAGACACAAGAGTACAGAGTACACTCCAGAATGTACTCCTGAAAAAGGGGGCAAACCCAATGTTAAACTGAGTGACTTAAAAGCAAATCATTGGTCATAAAATGGATAAGATCAACAGCAACTTTTTAAGGAACTTTAAAATGATTTTAGGGAATCGAGTAAAAGATAATAATATTGTGATTACATTACCAAAATATGTTTGTTCAGTAAGGTGGAGATATCGAAAGTAAGGTACATTTACCTGTTTTTTTGGACAATGTCCTGGACACACTTTTCTTTATGATATTTGAGAAACTGACTGCAGGTCAGTTTGATCTCTTCAGACACATCAGCAGGGCCAGCTGGATCCTGACCTTGGGCCTGCCTCAGGTTGGCCAACCTACACATATCAAACACACCACAACATAACTCACCAATGCAAAGACTGCATAAATAATACACTTTAACCACCGTGAATGAACTTACCTCTTTTTAAATGGCAAAATTATTAAATGTTTGTCTAGGCCAAAAATGCCAAAGGATATGAAACCCTATGGGGGGGAAAACATTGATCAGATACAGCAGAAACTCTATGGACACCTAAGGTGCAGCTACAGGACTGAGAACCTGCATCCCTACCTGTCCGAAGTTGAGCACAGCACAGAAGAACTGTAGCTCTACATACAGCCTTCCTGGAACTACACTGAAGATCCACCACAGACAGCTAGAGAGATTCTAGCACACACAAACAGAACGTGGGTCAAGAGAGTGAGTGTGAGTCACGTTTCTGAGATAAGAGTGAGATAAGAGTGTGACCCAGCCTAGCGTCAGGCGGGGCAGAGGGGACATCAGTAGTTGCCAAAGCCAACAAGTGGAAGTGTTAACACTGCACTGGGAGATAAGGCTGCTTTAATCCAGCCTGAGGAGACAGTCCGACCGAAAGGGCCCTAGATCAGGATCATTATGCATTCAGTAATGAATAAAAAGGTCCGTATTCTGTACTATGCCTCACAAAGTAGATTCATTGAAGCAGCGCTCCAGTGTCAGTGAAACTGTGACTCAGTTGCCATTATACAGTTCCAGAGTTGCCGCCCGCGAGCGCCCAGAGGAGGTGCACCAGAGGAGGTGCACCAGGTACTCACAGCGAGGAGGCTGATGGCGAGCAGAAGGCAGAGCAGCACGTGTCTGGCCGTCTGTCTGTCTGCAGTCTGCAGCTTCTCCTCTTCCTCGGCCAGCGGACAGCGAGAGGCGTCGCAGTAGTTACCGCACGGGCCTGCCAACACAGTCAGGTGTGCAGGGTAAGAGCTTCCTGATATGGGCACGACATTCAAAGAGACCTTTATTAAGTAGAGATCGTTTTTACCAGCACATGTGATGTAACCTGTAAGCTGCTGACTATGATAATAGAGAGTGTCTGAACATTGTCACACCAGGCTCCATAGGAGTGCTTAATGCCTGAGTGGATCTTTTGGGGAATCATTTTTACACCTATAGGATCAGCTGATGTCTCAAGCAGTGTATGAAGACTGTAACATAACAGCACAGTGACACAGAGCGAATTCTGTTGCTGAGGACATGTACATGTATGGGGGGGGGGGGGGGTGTATAGACTCAAAATATTCTTATCTACAAAAAGTGGCACTGAGTAAGACTGGGAAGTGCCTGAGAAAACAGTAATCTGCTCCTCTATGAATTAGGTAATAGGTTAATATAAGATTGATGGCGTACCCAGCCATGCAGATGTTGTATCCTGCACATTATCACCAATAGCCGTATCAGACAAGGTCTGAACACATGCACCGTTACAGTCACACTGCTGACATTCTGAAACAGAAACACACACACACACACACACACACACACAAGTACTGTAATAAATCTGTTATTGTAACAAAGGCCTCCACGTTCAATCCCACATTTGAAATCCGATGTAGATTCAGATCAGAGGGCGCGGGCAGTGTTGTGGTGGAATACCTCTGCTGACTCCGACCTCTGTGGAGATCTGCTCAACAGCGCTCAGGGCCGGGACGTTGCGGTCAGCCCTCGGGTCTTCCTCTGTGCCGTACACGGCTGCCTGCCCCAGGACCTGGTAGTCGTGGGTGCCTCTGCTGAGCAGCATGAGTGAGATGCCTGCTAGAGCTATCCCTGCAGACAGCACCACCGCTGTGCAGACTATCTGCTCGCAGACCGACGGAGACACAGACAAACGTTTGTGAGAGCTGGTCTTAGATTTCTCTCGACACCCAGCGATTTCAAGTGTTTGAAATTGCTGTCACACGACAGTCTCTGTTCCTAGATGCTGTAGTCCACTTTCTCTAGGTTTGAGGATTTAGGTCATGGTTCATTTATGCCCTAAACAGGCACGTATGACGACACCACCTTGCGTGACAGCACTGAGCTTTGACTTCAGGTTCACAGGTTCAGGGAAAGTCATACCGCTCTGCCTATGGGGAATCTTTCATCTCACACAGCATATGCTAAAATGGAAACATTCCAGTCATTCGGACTCCTGTACCTGTGATGTGCCGTAAAAGAAGGCGGAGTCGATGGTGTCCGGGCCCTTCTTTCCCACTATGAGCAGGATGCTCAGTGCAACCCCAGGGACCCTGTGAGTGGGACAGACACATGCTCACATGCAACTATTCTTTTCCCTGTGTGTCTGCAAAGTGTGAGGAGAACAAGCTTGTAAAACGTTTTATCCAGCTGCAGCTCAAATTCCAGCATTTTCAGCAACAAGGGCTACTGTACTGCACTGTGTTACTGATGTCTATCTAACGGACATACGTAGATGTTCACGGGGAAACATTGCGATATGCGAGAACATCATGCGGTGGTGTATTATACATTTATTTATGGCTTATTGCAGCTCTAAATTTGAAAAGTAACTTACCCCCAACCAGCGATCATCAGCAGACCAGGCTGAACATTCAGCTCTTCGTTCCTCCTCAGCAGGAACATGGACAGCGCTATCAGGCCTGACAAAACAGCAGTGAGACATTCAAACATCTACTACAGCTAACAGAAGGACAGGTGTAGAACTTTGAGCAAGTTGTCATATTGACCAAGACAATTCACAACTCACAGTTCATGGCCATAGTGTTGTTGTTGTCATTTTCATGAAATGAGCATCCACATGGTTAAGGTTTTACCTGGCCATATGTACGTGCTGTAGAGGGAGCCATAGAGCAGAGTAAAGGTCAACACCTGGCCTGTGAAGTTGTCTTTAAACACCACAAAGTTCCAGGTGATCATCCCTACACAAACACCCAACTGAACAAACGGAGAACAGAATACTTATTACTTACGCATCATACAAGTACAATGAAGCCCGTTTTTCTGGAGTAGGCCTACCACAAACTTGTGTGAAAACCACCCAGGAATAGCAGGCCAACAGTGTGTGTAAATCAGTGTGTATCACGCACGTCTTTCATTGCCTCACCTGTGCCACAAACAAATTCACTGTAAACATATGAGGAAGTCTGCGGACTTTTCGACTCATTACACTGACGACCACGCACCATACCTGAAACATGAACACACACAGTTAGTCTTTCACAGACGTCAAAATAAACGTCTGTATTTGGTTCTGGAAGACACAAAACGAGGTTGCTCTTCAAAAACTGCTCTGCACCTGGAGAGGACTAGATAAACCCAACCACTGCCACACGTGCAGGTATTTCAGGTTCTCCTGTTCTTGCTGCAATCATTGCTTCCTGTGCAAACATGCAAAGCAAGTTGCATATTCACACTGTGGTGCGATGGCCTTGGTCGTAGAGAAATGTAACAAAAACACCAAGATAAAAACCCAGCTGAGTCACCGTGGTCTAAACCATTTGGGTGGAGGATGAGGATTTATTCATGTATTTACCGTTGACTTTTTTCTGTCTGTTGGCTGTGTGGTCAGCTGAGGACCCCAGAGACAGCAGAAAGAGGAAGTGTTTGTGCCCTGAAGCAGAACACAGCATTCACTGCCCTCAAACTAGAAACACTGTGCTGCATCATGAGCTTTCTAGCATGTTGGTCTTGGTTTTGTGCTCGAGATTCACTGAAACTTTCCACTCACTTCAGTCTAAGATGTGTTTAATTATCATTCTTTTTCACTTTGTTGCCCAAAGTCACAAAATTTTATTTGAAATGTTCTGGTAATTTGACATTAATCTGCAGCACAACATTTAAAATGCAATGTGTTTAGTGCCTGTTATTTCTGCTCCTGTAATTATGTTAATCCTATAACATTAGCCTGGGTTAGAGCAGTCAGAAACCGCATGAGCTGTTTTAAAAGGAAGCTGTTTCAGACATTACAGCAAAACTTTAAAAAGGAACAGTACAAAAAAAGAAAGAAGTAAAAAGAAAAGAAGAAAAGAGAATGGAGAACAGAAAGGGAACGATGGGGCCCTGTGTGGATAAAGGTCTGCTCACCAATGCAATCAGACTGATGACAGCGATGTTAAGGCTAACATTGTGTAGCGCAGACGCTATCCGTTTTGGATCCATCCCAGAGATGGTCAGCAGCCAGGAGGAGACGTACATGATGGGAGCGGAGAGGAAGGTGCTGATGACCATTCCTGAGGTCACCTGGAGAATGGGGTCAGGCACAAATTGTGAGGTGACCACACAATGTCAACACTGACACTCAGCTGGCTATCATGCTGTGTGTGAGGGGGGGGGGGGGGGGGAAGGCCTGTAACTTGTTTGCATTGTTCAAGCTTGAATTACTGTTGACCAAGCTCAGAGATAACGCAATGTAAAGTCAGACTATGCTAAGTCTCTTTCCCTTCCAGACATTTACACACTGCTGCTGAAGTCATTCCATTGTGCAGCTTTAGCATAAACACCAGCTCTGGCCAGATATATGGGAAAAGTCATGGCTAAAGTCTGAGCTGAACCAGGTCACCACACAAGACTCATGCACAAGCACATACACACAAGTACTTACCACCTGAAGCTCCATGCTGTAGTGAGCAGCATATATAGCCACACTGGGGGCAGTGGGGAAGAGTCCGTACAGAAAGGCATAGTTAGACAGACTGCTGTGGTTTAGGTTCCCGCGGTCCAATACCTCCACCATACCTCTACAAAACAGCGGCATCACCAGTCTGAGGGCAACACACATGCACGCACAATCACACATACACACACAAGCAAAACCACAGCAAAACCACAGTCCTAAAGGGAAAAGATGGACCTTTGGCATTTTTACTTTTAATTGTGTTCCTGGGTCTGATTGTAGATTCTCAGTCTTGATTTCCTACACTCCAATACTTTTATCTATAAACTAAAGTCCCTGAAATCACTATTTTTATTTATGCTGGTCATGTGACATACTGATTTGAATTCCCCTGTATAGCACTGGGAAACACACAGACGTGGCCAAGCTGGGTTACCAAGTTACCAAGAAAATTATCCTCTGCGCAGAGGAATAAGGCAATACTCTGGAGAAGGTCCAAACTCGCTTGATGTAGTCATGAGAATGACCAAGAATGGTGTATGCAGATATACACTATATTGCCAAACGTATTCACTCACTTTCCTTGACTCACATATGAGCTTAAGTGACATCCCATTCCTAATCCATAGGTTTCAATTAGTGGTGGGACTTTAACGCGTTAATTTCGATTAATTAATTACAGGAAAATTAACGCACTAAAAATATTAACGCAGTTTAACGCATGATACACTTTTGCACCGTGGAATGTTCCTCCGTGCACGAGTTCCAGACATACAGATTATATGGAAGCGCAATAAGATCATCAATCATGATGGAGATGACTGAAGAGGCTACGCCAGATGGAAGTACAAACAAAAATAGTGTTATTTGCACTTTATGTAGGAAGGAGTTCGCTTATCACAGGAGCACTTCCACCCTTCGTTACTACCTCAACGCAAAACATGTTGGTGCTAATGCGCAGGTCAGTAATGATCACTTAGCTGCTAAATGTATTCCTAGTACGATATGGTGAACAAACGTCCGTATTTCCCGGGACATGTCCGTATTTCACATCCTGTCCCGGGCGTCGCGGGTTTTTTTTAAGTGAGGAAATGTCCTGGGGTGAGTTTCCCAAAACGCTCTTAGCGCTAAGTACTTCGTAACCTCGTTCTTACGTAAGAGGTTAAGAAGTACTTAGCGCTAAGAACGCTTTGGGAAACTCACCCCTGGTTTTTAAATTACCTTCATTGGACCATTAAGACTGGATTAAACTTTCGCGAGTGACCGTAGCGCGCGACTCCGCACGCGTTTATACGTGACGCGTCATATTATTTGCAGTGTTGTTCGCTCTCTGTGGTCGAAGATAAAGGCTTACAAGAAGCGCTGCACATTGCGTCAACTGATGCAAGTTACGAACTGCCGTCCAGAAAGACAAAGTCGAAGAAAATCCAGCAGCTGTATGATGAGGAAAGGGAAGTAAAACAGGTTATTGTGAAGACTGACTGGGGATCACTGGACCTCTGTTAGCAACAAGAATCATCTTGGTGTGACAGCTAGATGATGAAGATCCAGTCATTTGCTTTGAGCATGCAGAAGACCACTTCTAGGCACTATGGAGATCCCTGTGGCAGAGGCCTGGGAAATTAAAGAAAAATATACCATCTAAAATGGTATTAAAAAACATCTTCTGATTTACTTCAATTCTTCCAATATCCTGAGCAAAACTTCCAAAATTAAACAACATTTTTGGTCAGAATTTCCAGTGTTCTAAACTGTTTTCTGTACTCATCTATTGGTCTATGTAGTAGACTGGTGGAAAAATAAACAAGATGTTGAAGTTTATGATTATGTTCATTGATTCATTCATCATTCAAACTTAAATTAATATTTCTCATGTTAAATACTGAAATGTGATTAAAATGCGATTAATTTCGATTGATTAATTAATTACAAAGCTTCCGATTAATTTTTTTTTATCGCATCCCACCCCTAGTTTCAATATGACGTTGGTCCACCCTTTGCAGCTAGAACAGCTTAAACTCTTCTGGAAATTCTGTCCACAAGGTTTAGGAGTGTGTTTATGGGGATTTTTGACCATTCTTCTGGAAGCGTATTTGTGAGGTCACATAATGATGTCAGACAAGATGGCCTGGCTCTCAGTCTCCGCTCCAATTCATCCCAAAGGTGTTCTATTGGATTGAGGTCAGGACTCTGTGCAGACCAGTCAAGTTCATACCTTAATCCCCCCTCCACCAAACTTTACAATTGTCACAATGCACTCTCAAGTAGCGGTCACCTGGCAACCGCCAAACCCAGACTCGTCCATCAGACTGCCAGATGGAGAAGCGTGATTAGTCACTCCAGAGAACGTGCCTCCACTGCTCTAGAGTCCAGTGGAGGCGTGCTTTACACCACTGCATCTGATGCTTTGCATTGCACTTGGTGATATATGGCTTGGATGCAGCTACTCGACCATAGAAACACATTCCATGAAGCTCTCTGCACACTGTTCTTGAGCTAATCTGAAGGCCACATGAAGTTTGGATGTCTGTAGTGACTGACTCTGCAGAAAGTTGGCGATCTCTTCGTTCTATTCGCTTCAGCATCTTCTGACCCCGTTCTGTTAGTTTACGTGACCTACCACTTCGTGTCTGAGTTGCTGTCGTTCCCAAACACTTCCATTTTCTTATAATACAGCTGACAGTTGACTGTGGAATATTTAGGAGCAAGGACTGGATTTGACTAGATTTGTTGCACAGGTTCCACCCTGGAATTCACTGAGCTCCTGAGAGCGACCCATTTTTTCACAAATGTTCGTAAAAACAGTCTGCATGACTAGGTGCTTAATTTTATACACCTGTGGCCATGGAAGTGATTGGAATACCTGATTCCAATAATTTGGTTGCTGTGAGCGAATTCTTTTGGCAATATAGTGTATCTGGTTAGCTATCAAAGCGCAGATTCACAGATTCAAAAAACCACTAATACATGAAAAGAACAAGAATGCAGAGAAATAATGAGAACCAATTATCTACAGGATTAGTAAACTTGTATTTAACTGTGCTCTAACTGCAAATTTAGTAAATGAACAATACAAGAAAGCCAGCAGAACCAGGAAGAAAACAGGAAGTTCACACCTTCTAACTGTGAAGAGAATAAGTGAGGTGGTGTCAATACACATAAATAAAGCTAGCAAACCAGCTGACTGTGATTCTGAAAAGAAAAATTTAGAACACTCATATATTTACAAAGTTAAAGAAATGTGTTGTTTACCTCATCTTTAAAATGTTGAAATTCAAAATACTCCTTAGCTCAATCAAAACAAAATGAACCTTTCATTTTTTAAAAAAGAGAAAATCCTAGAAAATTCCTCTTTGCCTCATAATGGAAAACAAAGAAGAGGAAAGATGAAAAAGAGGAAGGGATGGTATGTGCCAATTTATGTCCAAAAGCACAAGCTAGCAGCTGGCTGTTCAGTGTTATTTCTGGTGGATAGCAAGCATTTAGGTTGCTGCCCTAAAACCCTTCATCCATGCCCTGTTCTTTGGACATACTCACAGTTTGGCAGTAATGAGCAATATCAGAGCCACCACGGTGGATCTGGTCAGCCTCCTCAGCTGACCCACCATGGTCACGCCCAGGTAGAACAGAGCCGCTCCTCCAAACGAGTTGGCCAAGCCGTCCACAAACCCCTCCATGAACGGTGGGATCTGCTGGCCCAGCAGGAAGTGTGCGGCGATCCCGACAACCACCATGAAGACGATGGGGTTCCGCAGGACCTGCAGGAACACCACCCAGACCACACGCAGCTTACTCTGCTGCCGCCCTGGATCAGACCGCCACTTCTGGACCTCACAGAACGCAAAGCCAATCGGATTCAGCAGGATCAAGGAGATCGGGGCCACCAAGTAGATGTATTGCAGGTATTCTGGATGGGTGTTTCTGTACAAAGCTTCAACTATAAAAGAGACACAACACTCAGCTGAAGGGAATCATAAATAATGCTTAACTGAATTTTTTTAATTTATTATGCTGAATAATATATATTACCATTTAAATGGAAGGCTTACAAAAAGAGCATTCACATTGCTAATCTGGTTTTTCGCTGGATTAATTCCAATCTAAAGAATTAGAAGCCTTGGATCAAATAAGCAAGCCAAATGGATTAACCAGTTATACACAGTACAGACATGGTGCAAGCACTGCCACCTGTGTCAACACTAGGCTCGTGAACAACAGTACACATGAAATGTCGCACACCTGGACAAAGGGCATCTTGGTCACTTAAAAAAATTATGCATTTGAAGAAAGAAAAAAAAATACACCTTACTTACCTATAGGGTATCCCAGTGCAAAGTCATTACTTTGAGTTGCAAATATGGAGAAAAGCCCAGCTTTAGAGAATCGGGTCTCCTTACTTGCCACTAACAATGTCAGTACACATACGATTAAGAAAACAGCGAGTTTGGCTACCAGGATGCTCCAAAGGAATGGCCAGATGACATTCCCGAAGTCTAACTGCACCATGTTCTTAAACAGCAGAGCAGGCAGGGCAAACTTTGACACAAAGTTCCCCAAGCCTTTCGCTTGTGTGGACGTGACGACATTGGTGCGGCCAGCTGCGTACCCACACAAGATGATGCCAAAACACTCGAGGAGAGCAGGGAAAAGCTCATCAATGGACATGGCAGGAGGGGCAGCGATTGTGAGCTCTTCGTTATGTGTGTAGTTGGACATGGAGATGTCCACAGCCGAGAAAGATCTCTCCATCCTGTAGTGGGTCTCGAGCCTTAAGAGATGGATGCTGAGTTTTAGTTTCAGTCAGTTTAAAAACAGAGTGAATTTGTACTCACTTGTATGTAGTTATGAAATCTATAACTGGAACCATTTTGCAGTGAATTCACATTTGACAGAGCATTTTGTGAAGTTAGAACAGAAATGCCACTGACTGCTTAAATTGGTTACTTATTCAGTAGCTGAAGCTAGTTCCCTTTTCATAAAGGATGTTTATGGGGCATATTTGCTGTTACATTGCAAATGTAAAGAGTGCCTATTTTTAGTCTGGTTCTTGGTGATTTTACCTATACCTTACAACTGAGACCATGGTAGCGATAATTAACTAATCGGCAATTAGCGATAATTTCTTCTTCAGAAGAAATAACTGATCAGGTTTATGAGTTTTAATGGCCACAGGTCTGACAAATCATAATTTCTCAATAGGAAAGAAGTGTGAGGAGAATCTGATTTTAGCCTGGCCCACGGTAATATCATGCCTCACAAATGGCACCATATTACACTGAATATAGCACAATGGCTAAATTAATACGATTACATTTTAAACACATTTTTAGGGCTTTAATTACCCTGTTGCCAGTTAGTTGTAAAATGACCGAGGTCCAGTTCAAAACTAGGCTTTTCTTACAGGACGGTAGCTCGTTTATCATTTGTCTGACCCAGGGTCAATAAAGCCAAAATTGGTGTGGAATTTCAGCTTTATATTAAATGGTCATTGTGCTGTATAGCTGGGCCATATGCATTTGATGTGTGAAATGATCTTGGGACACTATATATCTTATATTTACAATAAAAAGTATAAGATGAAATAAAGAAAAGGGGAAAATATAAAAGTGCGCAGCGAGTATGCGACGTGAACACTCCCTTCACGAAGAAGGAACCACGAAAAGCGGTGCTGCGAATAAGTAGCTAACCGGCTAGCTAACTTCAACGTAAAGCAGTGTCCTTCAATGTCGAATAAGGCCAACCAGCTGACTAGTTAACTTTTCTTTTAACTAGTTAACTAGCAAGATCGACAATATAATAATTTGGAAGAAGGTGGTCAAGTTCTGCAGGGACTCAGATTTCAAATCTATCAGTATGTCAGGCGCGTAACCGACTTCAGTGACCGTTACTGTAGAACAACCATAACGACTTTTTCAGAGTCTCGCGCTCTTAAACATTTGAACCTGAAACGGACTTTTCTCCTAATTTAAATGTCTTACCTTACTGAAGCCGCGGGGTTTAGTTGCGCTAACACGAAACGACACGGTAGCTCCACATGTCAACCACACGAAAACAAAGCATTCCTACGCGTATTTTAAGTCCGTTTGTCCTGTTTGAGTGAAAGAGAGGGGACGACATCCCCACTGTGGAGTTATATGACAGATTCACCTGTTATTTGGTTGTTTATGTGAAACTACCATTTTAATTCCTCAACCGCTACAAACACGGAACACGCCCTCATCTCATCTGATAGACCTATCAGCGTGCCTAAGTCATTCGACAGAATCTTCATTCTACCAATCACAGACAGTGGTAGGCGGTCATAAGTAAATTTGCGCATGGTCATTTTTTTGACGGGGTGCTTGAATAAAAGTCTTCATGTGTAATATAATTTTAATAATTCTATTAGAGTTTATTTTTTTCCGTACGTTTGTCGTCTGTCAGTTTGTAGAATTCTTTGCATTAGCGCATAAACAGAAGTGAGGCAACAAGTGCATTTGAACTTAATATTTATCTTACAATTCTCTGAAATGTCATAATGAGACAAATCCTGGTTTAATCTCCCTGGACACTATAAAGAACACAAGGTAGGTACAGATCCCTACGTCAATTATTCAGGTTTTCCTCAGTGTTGTTAAATTCACATCCACAGGCTTAGCCAAATCTTATTTAAAAAGGTGTCTTATTTTAGTTAATTCGATAATAATTGAGTAGCCTAATAACCATGTTTGAGCTTTTTTATTTAGTTTTTATAACAATGCTAAATAAGTCAAATAAACAGTCAATAGGTAGCTTTAACTACAATTCTCTGTCAAAGTCAGTAACAATCTGACAAAATTGTCGAAATACTACTGATTATCAATTATGATTAACTGCCTAATGTGTGTGTGTGTGTGTGTGTGTGTGTGTGTGTGTGTGTGTGTGTGTGTGTGTGTGTGTGTGTGTGTGTGTGTGTGTGAGAGAGAGAGAGAGAGAGAGAGAGAGAGAGGGGGAGGGAGAGGGAGACAGAGAGAGAGAGAGGGATAGAGAGAGATGAGTGAAAACAATAACAAACGTTAACATTATTTTATAATGAATAGAATAAAATGGTTTTGGTATTATGATTAATAAGTCAAAACTGTAACAGTATTATTGCACAACCAGTTCTACTTTCATCTGGGGATGGGGGGCAGTGGTGGAGCACCTCTCTCCTTCCCCAGAGTACCTGCAGGGGACACAGAGAAGGACACATGCAGGGTTGGGGGTTTTTTAGACCACAATCAAGTTAGGAAACAATGGAAAAACAATGTACAAATATAAACTTGTGTGACTTTGTATATTTTAGGGAAATTCTAAATCTAAATGTAAAACCACCAACAAGCCAGAAAAATCCCAAAACCATTAGAGTCTGTATTCATTAAGGATGTGAATGTAAAGCCAGTCAGTGATGAACAGGATAGGTTCCTGTAATTCTCATCGTGATGTTGTGCTCATGATCTGAGGTCAAAACCTTTCTGCACAGATCTTTCATGACCTCCGTCCACCTAGTGATTAACTATGGAGGTCACTACAGCAGAAGCTCCCCACTATTCATCTTTATCTTCTCCCTTACCAGATTTGCTGGGGTACGTCTTAGGATAAGCAATGTAAGGCTCTGGTGGGGGCAGGTCTGAAATGGGATGGAAAGAAAACCTCATCTCCCACTCATCTGAAAAAGAAGAAAAAGGTGAACAGCTCTGTGGGTTAAGTATCAAGGTCCATTATGAAATAAGTAAGTAAGCTAATCCTTATAATAATGGATAGACACAAATCATCCCTATTATAAAAATTTTGTGATGCTTAATGCAATAGCTAATGAAGGGCATCAGGTTAATAGTATAAGTATTAAGACTGCATTAGGGCAATTGACTAATTGCATTAAACTACCACACTGAACAACATTGTGTTTAAATTATCAGTCATATTTTAGGGCAGAGTTGTAACATATGTCAAAATGAACATTTCCATAGACCGATCTAAAGACCAGTTGTGAGGTCTTTATTAGAGAAACACCTTCACCATGCACTTACGGGCTGTTTTACACAGACATTCCATATCAGATGTAAGTGTAGAGTACACACAGGCCTTAGACTGAAACCTTCATGAGAATCTCAGAAACCAAGCACTGCTTATTGCTTAGTTACCATTTATGAAACAAACAAAAAAAACATTGTTCATAACCACATGCTGTCATATGAAGCACAGTGTAAAGTCCCTGTAAAGTGGTGTGATGCAACAGGGAAGGGCAGCGCCTCTTCATTGTATTAGCTGTTTTAAAAGACTCAGTTCTTACTATATGCAGGTTTCACAATGTCAAGAGGATTAGATTCATATCCATAACAGTCCCACATCACGAAAAAAATTTGCATCAGACTACCCAAGACTATAGAAGTGAAGATCAGAGTATCACAATCTGGATTAAATTCCTGCTTTGGCTTCATTGAGTTTGCCTTTGCTGCATAAGAGGATCTGCTCTGATAAAGGCTATGACTGCCATGATCCATGTGTGTACTCATTCACTAATCCCCACATAGACGCTCTGATAAAGGCTGTGACTGCCATGATCTATGTGTGTACTCGTTCACTAATCCCCACATAGACAATACAGTCCACAACATAGGGCTACAGTTAGGGAGACGTCAGATAAATGTACTCAACATCCTACTGGTGTCAGAGATTCTAGCCTTCAGAGATCAAAACACACTCTGTCAAGGACCAGGATTCTGCAGCGAACTTTATTTCATCAGTGGCTTCAGAAGGTAAACAATTTCTTTTGTGACCTGTATCAAATGCACATCTTGCCGGTGACCGGCATCGGCCAGAGGAGGATGGGTTCCCCCCCGAGTCTTGGTTCCTCTCAAGGTTTCTTCCTCATGCCCTTAGGGAGTTTTTCCTTGCCACTGTCGCCCATGGCTTGCTCACTGGGGGCTTGGACTCGGACTATTGTAAAAAGTGCTATATAAATTACATTTGATTGATTGAATTTGATTGATATACAAATGTGATACGTATTCCAAGAGACACCTGAAACAAAAATGCAGACACTCTACTCTAAAAACACTAAACAGGCAAAGTCTTACTTCTGACATTCAAAGCTTAGCTCTGTCTTACTCAGTGAATTCTGGATCACTTGCCATTGTTCACTCCTAATCTCTATAATGTTCCCGAGGATACTAGGAATCAGGGCCGGAGTGGGCCACTTTTTTAGCCCGGGAGTTTCATGCCCAAATCCGGCCCAAAATTATTTTTCCATCCCAATCGGCCCAAACTATAGATTGACATGAGCCGGCCCATCGGGAATCCTCCCGAATCTCCCGATTAGCCACTCCGGCTCTGCTAGGAATGCAAGCTGAATATCTTATTTTATCTTAATATATCTTATTTTTGGTATTATTTAACCTGTCTCCTCCTGACTCCTCCCTCAGGCGTGTCTGTGTGTGTTTATGTGTGTGCGTGAGTGTGTTCGTTTGTGTTATTGATATCATCTGTCGCTTTTCTTGTTAACGTTATTTGTTGCACATGTGTGTTGTTTGTTTTCGTGTATTTAAGTGTGCATATTAGTTTGTGTCTTTGTCAGTTCTTGTTTTGACTCTCGTACCGCATTTTTGTGATTTGTGTCAAGAGTTCCTGTCTATGTCCGATTACCTGTTAGCGCTAATGGGTTAATAAATACGTTAGCCTGGACTCGTCATCCTGCTTCCTTACAAGCATTACATAACCTCTTTCTGTTTCTAACTGTTTCCAGTCTTACGAGGAGCCATAAACAAAACAATTCACTAATCCCACTAGACTTTGTTATAGGACTAGATGTTTAAGTCCCTCTATGTTCATGATTGGTGACAGTGAAATGGGATTTGACATTGATGACCATCAGTTGTGTGCCCTGGCATCTTCGGGTGTTTTGGCCATTTCCTCACAAGACACCCTCTGCCTGGGATGGCCCACCACAGGCTGATCAAACCTGGGTGTGTGTCGCCTGGCGGCACCACCCGGTCATCTAGCAGCCCACGTCGTGTGCCTGCGCTTGAGCCACAACCAGTGGCTGCTTTGCTCAGCTGCCACGGATTTTTATTGCCCTCCGTTGGGCCTGCCCTCTGATACCAACTTCCTTCAGCAGTCCTGTGGTACTTCTGGACACAAATCCTCTGCAGCCCACCTCCACAGGCCACATCTTCACATTCCAGCCCACATTCCAGTGGGCCTACCCCTAGAGGAGCTGACTTGGTCCCCCTTTTCTCCCCTTCCTGGACAAAGGGTGTCTTCCATGGGACAACAGGTTGGGAATTTGAAAGCATGGCATTGGTGGTTTCCCTTTTTTCCTCAAGTTTGGCAGATAAGCATTTCAGCACCTGTTTGTGGCGCCAAGTGTACCTTCCTTGAATCAGGCTGGTCTTACAACCCACCAAGATGTGCGGGGACAGGGGACAGGTTCCTCTCCATACCAGAGGTGTAAGTTGGTTGGAGAGGGCAGGACATCATATGTGGCCCTGATGATGAAACTAAGCCTGTTTGCGTCCATGCTCCACAGCTCTTTCCATGTTATTCTCCTCCTCTCAACCCCCTCCCACCTCATCCATTGGCCTTGCTGTACTTGGGAAACTGCTTTGGCACACCTAGCTGCTTCCTCCTGATGGAGAACCTCCTCCACTATCATGTGCCGTTGTTTGCTTGGATTGGCCATTTGCCATGTGGGTGTTGTTGCTTGCATGCCAAGACTACTCCTGTCATGCTGGACATGTCCTACTATATCCCAGTGCCTGAGGATGGCCTTTGCCACTGCAACTGCTACTGATGGTTTCCATTTTCTCCCTGTTGCAAGTGTTGGACAGGGGTGCAATTACTTACTTTCTGAGGTGTATGCAAACATACTATCGGCGCCCCCCGAACAAAAGTTGTTGACGGGGGGGGGGGGGTGTTTGGTGGCAAACGTAAGATGGACACAAATTAAGTATTATATCTCATCGATTTGGCACCCCCTCTAGTGCAGCGCCCCTATGCGTCGCATACGCTGCATGCCCCCTTTTTGCGCCACTGGTGTTGGAGCCACACTTCTGACAAGTGGATCCTGGGATTCAGTGAGGGTAATTTCAAGCCTAGCTTTGGCACACTTATATTCCTCCACAAGGCTTGGGACTGGGAGGGAGAGGGCTCCATTACCGTACTAGGAAGATCTAGGAAGACCACGTACAGGTCTTTCTTCTCCTTCCTCACCGTTTGTATCTGGTGCCATATGACATTTGTGTGTTCCAGACAGCTTGAGAATCCACTTATCCCTGCTTTCTGCACTGAGGTGTCTTCTGCACAAAGTTGTTCTTCTGCAGGAAAGCTGAGAGCCCGCTTTTACTGTGCTTTACTGTGCTCTCAATTTCGCTCCATGTATGGGGCCTTGTTTCCATCTGGTGTTCCGCCTGTTGGATTGGTGGCATGTCACCTGGAATGCTGGCTGGCACATGCCTTTGGTTGTCAGAGGAGGTCTTCCTCAGGTGCTCCTCCAGTTCCCTTATGGGTGCTTTGAGGGTTCCAGATTTTTCATTGACAAAGAGGGTTTTCAAGAACCTTTATGGATCTCTGTAGAAGGCACTCCTCGTTCTCCTCGTTTTCTTGCGCTGCTTTCTCAGGCATTCAGCTCTTCTCAGCGTTGCCAGGCGCTGCTTGATGTCACCTTGGAGTCCTTTCCTCTCCTCTTCCACTGTTTTCTCAGGCACCTTCTTTCCTTCACAAACCTTTCAATCTCTCTTTGCCTCTTGGACTTGGCATGAGCTGGTTCCATCGGTACCTTATGGTGCTTGCTTTTCACCCCAAATTGTCCTGCCACTGGGCTTCAATCGACTGATTTGCCCTACCTCTGCGGAGGTAGTGGCCAATGTGAGGCCCCTCGCCAAGCTCTCTCAAGCATTTTTCTACCCTGACGGATCTTGAGTCCCCTCTCTGATGTTATCTTTCTCCAGCCACAGATGCAGCTTTGTAGCTTGTGTCCTGTCAGAGCTGCTGCCCCATCAACTGCTATGCTGAACATTTGAATCATTGTCATTTCTGTTGCAAGGTTCATTACCATATGGTCCGCCGATGAGTCATCTTCCACCCCCGCTCTCGCAGACTCCAGGGGTATTGTTCCTATCATTCTTTTTGTAACCATATTGGATGGGACCGAGTCACTGTCTAGTGCCCGGCTCCTGCCAACATGGATAGCTAACCCATGCAGCCCAGATGGGGTCTATTCCCTCCTGCCAGCAGTCTCTCCAGGCTGTCACCAGGTCTTTCCCAGGTTGTCATCTGCTTTTTCACAGCGGTCACTGGTTTGACACCAGTCGTCAGACTTTGTTATAGGACTAGATGTTTAAGTCCCTCCATGTGTAGCAGTAACAATTTTATGAAATTCTTTAATGATAAGATTGATAAAATTAGGGAAAAAATTTGTCATGCTATCTCAGAGCCTGTCAACATGCCAATGCACCTTGACAGCTGTCTGGTCAGCTCTGATGCCCTGTTAGAGTCCTTCTCCCCAATTGTTCGTGAAGAGCTTATTTCATTGGTGGAATCTGGTAAGCCCTCCACATGCATACTAGATGCCGTACCAACCCATCTACTTAAAGAATTACTGCATAGCAATGTAGAACCTTTGCTTACTATAATTAACTATTCTCTGAGCCTGGGTTACATTCCCAACTCATTTAAACTTGCAGTCATCAAGCCGCTAATTAAAAAACCTGGTCTTAACCCCCATGAACTGTCCAACTATAGGCCAATCTCTAATCTGTCATTCATATCCAAAATTTTAGAAAAAGTAGTTTCTTCACAACTCTTCCTTCTTACAGACAGAATATGTCTTAGAGTTATTTCAGTCTGGATTTAGACACAGCACTGAAACGGCACTTATTAAAGCACTGAACGATCTGTTAATATCCTCTGAAAAAGGACACATTTCTTTTCTCATACTTCTAGACCCTAGTGCTGCTTTTGACACCATTGATCATAATGTTCTACTAAATAGCCTGGAGACACTCATTGGCATATGAGGTCAAGCACTCTCCTGGTTCAGACCCTACCTGACAGATTGTTACCAATTTGTACTAGTAAATAACGAATGCTCAGAGCGTACTAAGGTAAAATATGGCGTCCCACAAGGATCTGTACTGGACCCCATATTATTCTCATTATATATGCTACCACTAGGCACTATCATTCGTAGGCATGGTATTAGCTTCCATTGCTACGCAGATGATACTCAGTTGTATATAACTTCCAATCTGGACGATATCACTACTTCTCTCAAGATTGAGAACTGCGTCCAGGACATTAAAAACTGGATGGCGTCTAATTTTCTTCAACTAAATTCCGATAAGACTGAGGTGCTGATTCTTGGGCCCAAAGCTGCTAGAAGTAATTGGGCTGATATTCCCCTTACCCTAGATGGTTTTTCAGTAACACCTAAATCTACAGCAAAAAGCTTAGGTGTCACTATTGATTGCCACTGTCGCCTTTGGCTTGCTCATTAGGGATCTGGATCCATACGATTGTAAAGCTGCTTTGTGACAACATGTGTTGTAAAAAGCGCTATATAAATAAATTTGACTTGACTTTTACATACCTTACCATTGTTATCAGTAATACATTTTGTTAGCTGTTGACCCATCAGGTTTTGTTAGTGTGCTTTATCCAAGTCTCATCTGTGGTGTGAGGGCCTTACCGAAGCCTTGCTGAGGGGAGCTCTGGTAGCCATTGCCCATTGTAGAAGGTGGGGCAGGTAAGCCGCCTGGCGCAGACCTGTCTGGGGGTGGAGGAGGTCTGCCTCCACGACCAGCAGGAGGAGGTGGGGGTGCACTGCCAGCTCTACCCCCTCCTGTAGGAGGAGGAGGTGGAAGAGAACCTTCAGGAGGAAATTCAAAACATCACATTGTGACACATGAATAGCACAGGAAATGAATCAATTCATTTTATTTTCTGGCCAAGGACATACCAGATCGTATAGATGGAGTTCTTCCTGTTCCTGATTGTGGTGGTCTTGAAGTGGGTGGGGGTGGTGGGGGTGCCCCAAAGCTCACAGGGCGTGGAATAGGTGGGAGGCTGCTGGATGATGCATTTTTTTGAGGTGCTCTGCTACTCAACTCCTCCCGTGGTGTAGGGGGCAATGGAGGCATGTCTCCTCTACCTGGAGGAAGTGCTGGTGGTAGGCTACTGAGAGGCCTTGATGCTGGGGGGTTCGGCGGTTTATTTCCTAATGGAGGTGGAGGTAGCGGAGGTCCATCACGCGAGAATGATGCCCTATGTCCTCCACCAGGTGGAGGGGGGAAATCATCTGATGCGGGGGGAACTGTGGGAAGTGGTGGGCGACCAGTGGAAGGAGCAGGAGGTGGAGGAAGAGATGCTCTATGTCCTCCACTGGGTGGTGGTGGAGGGGGAAAATTATCTGAGGATGCAGAAGGAAATGTGGGGAGTGGTGGACGACCACTGGAAGGAGCAGGAGGTGGAGGAAGAGATGCTCTATGTCCTCCACCGGGTGGTGGTGGAGGAGGGAAATCATCTGAGGATGCAGAAGGAAATGTGGGGAGTGGTGGACGACCACTGGAAGGAGCAGGAGGTGGAGGAAGAGATGCTCTGTGTCCTCCACCGGGTGGTGGTGGAGGGGGGAAATCATTTGAGGATGCAGAAGGAAATGTGGGGAGTGGTGGACGACCACTGGAAGGAGCAGGAGGTGGAGGTAGAGATGCTCTGTGTCCTCCACCGGGTGGTGGTGGAGGGGGGAAATCACCTGAGCATGCAGTAGGAACTGTAGGAAGTGGTGGGCGACCACCGGAGGGAACAGGGGGTGGAGGAAAAGATGTTTGCTGGCCAGGAGGGGGGGGCTGGCTGGGGCGTCGCCCTGATGGGGTGGCCTGTGCAGAAAAGGAGTAGCTTGGTTGTCTACCTCCTGGTAAAGGTGGAAGGGTACTGCTCGGTGAACCGCGCATGGCAGGAGACGTAGGCGGCACACTTCCCCTGCCCAGTGAGCCTCGCCCAGGAGGAGTGTCAGGGAGGCGAGGAGGAGTACCGGCACTTGGGTTTGACAACCTCCCACCAGTGGGTGGCATAGGAGGCCTCGCTGTTTAAAGACATGAAAGCTGACAACTCAGACAAGAAAAAATATACCTGGACACATTTTTAAATGTCCAAATATTTCTTTGATTATTAACAGATAAAATTATATTTACCAGAACTGTCACGACCTCCTGAAGATTTTAGTTTTGGCATTCCACCCTGAAACAGACCACCTAGACCACCTGGACTTCCACCACCACCACCGCCTCCGCCTCCACCTCCACCTCCCTTGGGTTCTGTGGAATGTATTTCACATATAATAATATTATATTAATAGAAAACAACTGCAACTCTTCTAATATTACAGCATACTCAAATACTGATGATGGATAAAGCTAGAATATTAATATTCTACTTAATAGGCATAAGAGGTCAAGCATTCTGCTGGTTCAGGTCCTACCTGACAGATAAATAATACTAGTAAATAATGAATACTCAGAGCGTTCTAAGGTAAAATATGGTATCCCACAAGGATCTGTACTGGGCTCCATATTATTCTCATTATATATGCTACCACTGGGCACTATCATTCAATAAATAAAAGTCAATAAATTTGACTTTGAATCAAAATCACATAACGCTATATCTCTTAATATTTTAATGGACAACATTTTTATTTGTAGTTGTTAACATTGTATTAAAATATAAGGGCAGTGTGCAAACATCACTCACTATCAAGTATTGGGCCACTGCGGTCATTGGTGACAGTTTTCTTAAGGCGTGCGCCTTTGCTGATATCAGACAGTAATGCATTTCTCCCATGCTGCTCAGTCTTATTCAGAGTTGGTTTCTCTGTGTTTGCCTGAAAAACATTCAGTGGATGACATTAGAGTACACCAGTCATGCAGCCATAACCACAAGATGGCACTCTAGAGTCATCATCGCACCAAAGTCAGCGAGTGGTATGAATAGCTCCCAAAGGATTGTAGTTTATGTAGTTTTGTAGCAATGTGGATTATATTATAATAAAGCAATTCATTAGTCTGAAATCTTTGTTTTTACACGGAGTCACCACATTTCTTACCACAGCAAAGGTTGGAGGGGGGGGAGGTGGTGGGGGCGGAGGACCAGGCATACTGTCGTCTTAATAACCTCTCACGTCAGAGCTGAACTGAGTGATCACGTACACCTATAGAAAGAAAAAAAGAACAGAGAGAAAAAAAACACAAAAATAAGAACATACACGTACATACACACACGCAGCAAATTTATGGAGCAAATTTACAAACTGGAATTGAATAGCACTGACAAGCACCAAACCAAGAGCCCAAGAAACAAGAACCCAAAGTGACCGACTGCTCTTACATTTCCTCTTTCTTTAAAACATGCTCTCATACCTGCATTCAGTATGACATATATGAAAGCTACACAGTGTCCACTGCTGTTAAAACTAATATATTCCACGTACACCAGCTCACTTCTATATGAAGCTCACGTCAGGACAACGGCCATGACCCCAAATTTGCTGGGTTGGTTTGTTTGTTGCATTGTGGGCCTCTGGTCATATCTGTCTGGTTTGTAAAGCTGAGTCCATGCTGGTTTTTCTCCATGCTGGTCTATATTAACCTCGTGGCCTAGAGGGCACCAGCAGATTCACCTGTACTCTACTTCACCGCCACACTGCTTCTCCGTTTCTGGATCATTCCTGCTAAGCTGAACCTGGTTTAAATTAGCATAAACATGTGTTGACCATATATAGTAGATATGGAGCAATTATAGTTCTCACAGACAGACACTTGAAATTCGCTTGTGAATTTCACACAAAATTTACTTTCATCAAGACATTAGACCTGTGACCAAACGTGCCAAACAACAGGATGTCTCAGCATTGCATGATCTCACTATTACTGATAATCAGTAAAACTGGCTGTATGAAGAAAGCATTGGTCTTCGCATCCGCTGCATGAGTGTGAAGAGTTTCCTGGTTTGTGTAGCAGCTCTATCGTCAGCCTCTCTCGCTCTAAAGTGAGCGTCTCCACTTCCTCTGCAGCTGAAGAGTGCTGAGCTGCTGAGTCGGTCTGCGTGTCTTCATGGTGTGACGCATAACAACACGTAGGATCTTACAATACGCATGAAGCAGAATACAGGCTGTTTAAAGTCTAACTTCAAACTCTGCAAAGCAGTTATTTTCTTGATCAACATTATCACAGTGCAGGTTCCATCGCTGTGCAAGAAAAATTGATAAACCTTCTGCCCTGTTTTATGAGTGCTTCTTCAAAGGTGGAACAAACCATTCATAAGAAGACTGAACAAGACAACAAACTTGAATAGACGAGAAAAAATCACATCTTGCAAGGCATGGTTGCTTTACTTTCAGTTTAAGGTGAAAATTACAATAAATCACCTGGCAGGCAGTTTATCAGAGCTGTTCACCACAGCCCAACACAGACTTTAGGCTGCAATGAGAGACACCACAAGACTTCCTTATGTTATGAAAGTTTGAATATCTCAAACGGGCAAACAAACATGTCATAAAATCACAACAATTTGTATTAACTGACACCTTCCTGATCAAGTCTGTTAGTGTCTCGGGTTTTCAGTTATAAAAAACATAAAAAATCTAAAAACCTTAAAAAGGTGACAAGGTGTTAAAGGTTTGACAGTAGAAGGACATAATGTCTGATGGTTTTTAACTACCGATGACAAATCGCTTTACAAAGACACGTGTGATTTCCTAAGATTTTATCTTGTGTGACATACTTTATGCATCGCATAAAACTATTTTAGATTGTCAATTTTTCTATCATGCATGTCGCACACTGAGAATATACTGATGATGAGAACTTTTAAAAAGCCCATGGGGGCACAGTACTGTCTTTCTGAGAACGTAGGATTGACAGTCACATTTCCTCCCCTGAGTTTCCTCTCTGGTAGAGCTAATAACAACCCAACTACTATCACATAAAATCCCCACCTTGGCCCCTTGACATTGGCCCCCTGTACCCTCCCTAGGTTCCTTTTCCTCTTCTCCCCTGCTCCCTCCTCACTTTCCCTCGGTCTATCCATGTAAACAGGACTCACCCAAGAAGTGGCGGAGGACTCAGTACAGCTGTGCAGGCCGTTGCATCGCACTTCCTCTTGAACGCTGCAGACAAATTGGCACTCGCACCGAGCGACGTGCACAGCGTCTCACGCGGGCGAGCACGGCACGCAAATGAAAGCCACCACACGCGTTTCCATGCACAGCCACTCGGTGAGAAGTAAGACTGCACATGTAACTAAGGGAACTTTTGAACTCATGCTATGTACACTAGTGGAAAGCAGAACTGAGTGGCGGGTAGTCACAGATACATAAGGTGTTGTTTCTTTGAAAAGTGGGTTTTTTGTGGACCATGAAACAATGAGCAATGCGTGAAGAACTGGACTAAAAATGAACCTTTCCACTCAAAGCATTGTATTGGTATTTTAAGCTGCGTTTTAGTATCGACCCTTGGACAGTGGGGTTTTGTCCTGGAAATGTGGCATTTATAGACCAATCATGCAGGATATTTTGAGACAAACCACTATACCATACACTACGAGGTCACAAGAGCACAATTTCACTTTGTGACTGATTTCACCTCAGTAATGTTAAAACCAAAACAGATGTTAATCCTCATCACTTACATTAACATTCAGACCATATTTGATAATCTCCTAGGTAGATAATCAATTGTGCATATCAAAAGACACAAATGAATCAGGAACAAGCAAACTGAACATTACTTCCTCTTCATGTGAACTGACGATCACTCAGATTGGTTTATACTAAAGAAAAGGAAGAAAGTCTTTAGCTTTAGGAAGGACTATTAGCCAGCTTGAAAGCAGGGTGATAGTGTTAAGAGGAATCCAGATATGGCTATATAATATGTTGCAAAAAGGTCAATAAAATTCAGCAAATTATGGGTACAACAATAAAAATCACAGGTGACATGATAAAATAGACAAACAGAAAACATGGTTCTGTTATTGAGATTTTATGTGCTATCTAAATTTAATATTTTATGTGCTAAGTCCCAAAAGCCCCAAATCCTGGAATTTATTATCAGTTTCAGATAAAGTATGTTTAACTGCCAGGTTTTGACAAATGTTTCCACAATGCTCTAGGGCAGGGATGTCAAAGTCAAATACACCGAGGGCCAAAAAACCAAATTTGCTACAAGCCGAGGGCCGGACTGGTTCAATGTTTATTAAAACATTGAAATGATTGCACATAGCCTATTGAACCAAGACCTAACACAGTGTATATTATTTAATGCTTAAATGAATAAAGCAATATTTTCTTATGGATGCCAGTATTTTCAAGTGAAAACATTTTTCAACAAGCAAACAGATAAAAACAAACTTCCTTCAAAGAAAATATGTCCTGTACATTAAATGAATAAAGTAATAAAGGTTTGAAAAGTGCTGGAATTTAGGCTAAAGTACTTGAAATTGTAAATGCTTGAAAATTGTACAATGCTTGAAATTGTAACGACTTCGTTTCACAACAAATATGTCTGACTGAACAGGGGAGAGTTTTCCGAAACGTTCTTAGCGCTAAGTACTTCTTAACCTCATACGTTTCATACGAGGTTACGAAGTACTTAGCGCTACGAACGTTTCGGGAAACCCACCCCAGTTCTCCTGTATTACGTTAACTCTTGTAATTCCAGGACGAAACATGAGAGAACGTGAAGACGTTAAGATTGGGCGAATAATTTCGACTATATGTATAAATATTTAACTTAATTAAGTTTAACTGGTGCAAGACCTTGCGAGACAGCGTGCGACGCCCTCGCACACGGGCGGAGCCACTGCGATTATGTCATTTTTGCCGCGCAGACCCTCGCCGCTTGTGTGCTGCAGTGACTTCGTGGGCTACCGTTGCATTGTGGGGAATGTAGTGTTTGTGCGTGCAAAACACCATCGGGCGGCTCTGGCCTGCGGGCCGGTTCTAATAGTAATTAAATATCATCCAGGGGGCCATAGATAATCAATTTGCGGGCCGGATCTGGCCCGCGGGCCTTGACTTTGACACATGTGCTCTAGGGCCATCATAAGAGGGAAATACGAACAATACAATATTACATTTTAATATGCTGTATTGAATAGTTATTTATGTTGTATTGTTGACATTACATTTCTACTGCAAACCTTATCAAAATCATTTAAAAGAAAGAAAGAAAGCAGAAGAACATTCAGAGCAAGATTAGAGCATTTTAAGTTAATTTTTTAATACAGAATTTACTATTTTTCTGCAACTAAATAAATAAATTACAGTCATGAGTAATAAATTACAGTCATGAGTCTTAGAACAGTCTTAGATACATTCCTAAAATTACTTTTAGTCACTGCTACACATACTGAGGCATGACAGAAGTTAATAACTAAAAACGTATGGTCACAAGGGACTTTTATGCAGCAAATCTTTATATCGTTGGGTCTCATCATTTCCATGCATATCTCAACCTTCTGGATGAACTAAATGGTGCTGTAAACACCTGAATGTTACAGCATGCTGAGCTCAATAAGACGTCCAGCAAACACAGCCATGGTTCCAATTATACATACTGCCATGAACACACAGAGCAGAATATGGTCCAAAACCATGGCAACAAATTTCCACTCCTCACAAGCCTAGAGAGAGATGAATGAGAGAGAGAGGGGGAGAGAGAGAGAGAGAGAGAGAGAGAGAGAGAGAGAGAGAGAGAGAGAGAGAGAGAGAGAGAGAGAGAAAGAGGTTATTCTGTATATATATTATTTATTATAGGGGTTATTCTGTGTAAAATCATTTGACAATTTGATAATTTGATTATTGCTCATTATTTGAGCCAGTTTACAGTTTGAGGAGTTAAAAATGTTATTATTATCATTATTCATATTATTAGGTTATATTAGGGCACATCCATTGTAAAGAAAGCAAATGTCAATGGCCTTACATTGTTGGACTCCTCATCTGACTTCATGGTCTCTGCAATGTACTTCACCCCTTCTATGGCGTTGCGCACATCTGGGTGTTTGGCGATGGGGGATTGGTAGGGCACACTGGTGGGCATGGGTTTGCCTGAGATGTCTGAGATGTCCAGGTCAGCAGCGAAGATGTTATTAGTGTTTTTCTCCACACATGGTCTCTTCATCGTAGAGAAGAACATGAGTTTGGGGATGGTCTCAATGAAAACCTGGTTCAGGAAGAGACCAAACGAAAAACACCAGAAATGTGACATTCCATTTATTTACGTGTTAATTTGCTCATTTTTTAGAAATGTTGGCATGTTTTATTTTGCTTATTGACAACAGACCCTGTACTATCAACCTCCCCAAACAACTTTATGTTTGAGGTTATGTAGGTTGCAACTGATGGCAGTTTGGGACATTTTACTACTGATTTTATGGTAAGATTGAGGCTTTGTCATCATACTTGAAATATATATTTTTAATAATACAATATATAATATATATAATAAATTCTATATACATATCATGATGGTGTTCATTATTAAATAACATCCACAACCAATTTCAAATTGAATTTAGCTATTATGAAATGGGCTAATACACTGCTGTCACCACTAGGTGGCACCCTAAGGTTACACAGTAAGAATATAGCGCTATACTATAAGCCTACACATTTTGAATGCATGTACAAATTCATTTAAATTCTCACTAAATACTAAAACTACAAATAATAAAATCAGAAGACATTTTGACGTGAGACACTGGGATGTGTGTACTGTACCCACCTTACGGACCCATGCTGGCATGGTGTGTGTGCTGGGGGAGCGGTGGTGTGTGTTGATGACGACGACTGTGATGATGATGGAGGCAATGACGAAGATCATGGTGAAGAGCATGTATTTTCCAATAAGCGGAACAGCACTGGAGGTGGAGGGAATGAGCTCCACGATCACCAGCAGGAACACAGTCAGAGACAACAGGACAGAGATGCTTAGGGTCATCTTCTCACCTACACACACACACACACACACACGCGTGCACAGACACACACATTTCATGAATACATGAAATGAACACAGAAGAAATGCAAGATCCTAATGCGAAACCTTTCTGCTGTCTTAATGCATATTATCAGGTGATCCTAAATTCCTAAAAGTGGTGGCCTGTTTGGCTTATATATAACCCACTTGTGTTCACACATATACCAAGCCCTAAGGTCACAGTGAAGGACGCTGTAGGCCTGAGCTATATTAGGACTGTATGTTTCTGTCTTGTCTTCGAGGGCTTATGCACATATTTCCTTAGAAACATGGATTCTAAAGCTGGTTACAGCACTCGGGTAAAATAGGAACTCTGTGTACAAAGAGGGTGAGTCATGATGTCTAACCCAATTCCTCTCCTTACAGTTTCCTGTAACCACCTACTCCATACTCATGTGTGGCACTGTGGGATGGAAATTTGCCTTATATGCTTAAGACTCTAGTGTGACCAAAACCTCCCCAGCAACAAAATCTGTTAGCGTGCTCCGCTAACATGACGCCAAACTCTCCAGGTGGGAGTGTGGTGAACCGTGACGACACCATGGAAAGCAAATGGCCCTCGCCTCCGACGGCAGGCTCCGGGATGCTTGGATCCAGAGATATTCCCCGGCTAGAGGGTGCTGACTGTGGAGAGGGCCTTTAGCACGCGCCACTGAGCAGGGCAAGTTACACATGCTGCTACTGCTCAAAGTGATGAATCAGTACTGACACTAGCACCGTGTCCTTTCAGGAGCTGAGCTGCACAGACCGAACACAGACAGGCCGACTGTGAATGGTACAAACTGGTGTAGAGCAGGTTTGTTCCAGCCGAATGAATAGAAACACTACTCGGTATCACTCCACGCAGGGAGGTTACCAAAAATAAGAAGACACAAATATTCTGGCACATGGAAAAAATATTATGGTCTCACCACTAAATCAAGAGCACTTACTGATGTGGTAGTGCGCAGAGAGAGAGAGAGAGAGAGAGAGAGAGAGAGAGAGAGAGAGAGAGAGAGAGAGAGAGAGAGAGAGAGAGAGAGAGAGAGAGAAAGAGATAGATAGATAGATAGATAGATAGATAGATAGATAGATAGATAGATAGATAGATAGAGATGTGCTTGTGATGTATAAAACATTAGTCAGACTGGCAGACATGGTGAGGCCACAATCTAATGAGAAAAAACAGACACAGTAACACCCATCAGTGCCACAGTCTGTCCATATATACACATTAACACACACACAGGACGCCTATTCAAAATGAGCTGATGAATGTGGCAGAAGAAGCCATATAAGGAACAGAGAACATATTCATCCCTCCATAAATGTACCTAATGTTTACCCATCTGGCCACCTATATAATTCCCATGACCCTCCCACTGGTCCCCTATCAAGGTCCCTGTGTTTGGAGCCTACCAGAGTCGGTGGGCAGGTAGAAGACCAGACCAGTGAGGAAGGAGAAGAGGATACAGGGGATGATCACGTTGACTATGAAGTAGAGAGGCAACCTCAGCATGAGGAAGTGGTAGGTGATGTCCAGGTAGGGCGTATCCAGGCAACACGCATAATACACCCAGTGCTTCCAACTCCTGTAGTCTTTCATTACCCACTCGCCGCTCTCCATGAAATTGCTCAAGTCTGGCCGGTCGCTGTCCTAGCGGAGGAGAGAGGAGAACCACGCGGAGGAGAAAGGAGAACCACGCAGAGGAGAGAGGAGAACCACACATATTAGAAGGGACAATGATCTCATGTGGTGTGAGTAGATTTAATTAAGCCTCTTTGTAAATGATAAAATGTCAGTGATTGTCAGTCCCCAGCACTTAGATTGTGTCTTCCATGCAGCTAACTGGAAATTGCACTTTTTCAAGATGAATGTGATTAAGTTTCATAGGCTCCACAAATTTTACTGTAAACTGTAAAAAACAAACAGGGAGGGGTGTGCAAAAATTGTCACTTAGTGACAACCAATTTGCCAGAAATTAATCTTCATTACTGTTAATTACAAAATGAAGCCAAAACCCAGAAGCTCCATCCTCCTTCCCCAGGATTATTCCCCAATTGCTGTTGTGGTAACTTCCCACATCCGCCCTTCCATCTCCTCCTCCACGCTCCCGGACTCCTGTGCTCTCCTCACAGATATTTATCAGTATCAATACTCCAGCACAATGCAGAAACCTTCTAGTTATTTATTAATTTCTCCCAATCATTGCTCTGTCAAGCCATCCAGCTCTCCTTTTATTTCCCCTTTCCCTTAAACAGCAGTAACGGCCGGTCGGTCGTGAAGGGTGTAATTACAGGGTTGATGACGACGAGATTCCCATCGAAGGTCCACGTTCCCAGTTTCATGCTGCAGTTCTGGAGGTCAAAGGGGAAGTGGAGCACAATGATCTCGCAGTAGCTCTTGAAGATGGCTGGTGGGTTCCACGTGATCATTCCTGTGTGCTCCAGCAGAACTTTGGTCTCGTGCACTATTGCAAAGTCTCCGTCGGCACTGTGCAAACACGGAGACAGAGGAAGAGAGCGGCCACTTTAAAATCCACAGTCAAAACATGATTTGAGAGGCAACAGAACCTCTGAGAAGGTTTCAATGGTATTTTACCAGCATCGGTGTAAGCCGAGGCCATAATATGCCATTCAAACACACAACATACTGCGATTTTGTGTACTGTAACCGCACCAGTGGGGATCGGTGAGGAGTGTGAGGAGGATGAAGAGGAGTGAATAAGGCCAAGCGCTATGCACAGCTCCATCTGGAGCTGCCCACTGAACTGGCATGAAGCTGTCCTCACTATAGTGTGTGCCAGCCAACCAGTATAGCGATGGGCACAAAGTTCACATGGAAGAAATGCCTGTGTGTGTGTGTGTGTGTGTGTTTTAGAAGCAGCATATTGCTGGGAGTGAGAAGTCCAGATTTAGCTTGATGCAGTGTAAGCACTCTTCCTTAATTCTCACACCTCCCTTCCTCCCCTTGACTGCATAAACACAAGTCCATGCCAACACAGTAGTGACTGGATAGAAGGCATCACTATGACGGGAGGTTCTGGGCTGTTACTGGGTGAGCTCCTACTGCAGACGTATGGTCAGGCACAGAAGACAGCAATGCGTACTTGTTGTAGAGAACGAGGTCGGGCTTCCAGATGTCTGAGGATGGAACACGGATCTTCTGGATCCCCCCATATTCCTCTGGGTTCCACTGCAGGTTCACATCTTTCCATTGCTAAAAGGCGAAGGAGTGGGGTTGTGTGGGTTGCTTAATGACACTAACCTAGAAACATTCTCTACATGCCTCCTAATGGAGATTGAATTACACCATGTATTAAAATCTTCGGTATTCTCGGTTTCTGAGTACCTGTTTTAGACGAACATTGCTTGTCACAATCTGGTTAACTTCATCCTGTCAGAGAACACATGGCCAAAAATGTAGTTTTATATTTACAGCTGGCACTGACCTAAAAACAAGAGGTGTTTTATAAACTGACAACAGTAAGTCCTACCACACTGATGAGCTGGATCAGCTGAAGTCCTACAGTGACCACCACGGCGTCCTTAAAGTGACTGACTGGACGCACCACTTTATTATACCCGGTGAACAGAGTTTTAACCAGCCGGGTCTCGTCCTCTGAACACCAGGAAACTCCTGCTCAACAAAAAAGCCAGTAGGAAAAGGCACCCAGACAGTGCTGAAGTATAGTCTCTCTGCGCAACACGTCCTGTTGAGACTCTTCTGAGGGAGAGCCAAGTGAGATCACACTCCACTGTAAGCTTGCCAGAATCAAGCATGTAAATACTTTCTATATTAACAGAGGCATCGAGTGGGTAAGTCTGTTCTCACCGTACAGTCTTAAAGCACAAGTTCGGTGATGCTATTGTGGCCCCTGTGAGGGAGTTGCACGCGGGCCATGGGGATCTGTTGTGGTGTTCTGGTCGACTTTCTCACAGTGCGTGAGATGAATCGAGGTGCGTTGGGTCAAATTTCCATGACGGCTAACGTTACCGGAAAGGAGCTCTGAATTCCAGTCCAAGTTTAACATCTGATGGCATGTCATACCAGTGCTTCACTGACTTTATGTGCCACCAATGGCTTATTTTCACTTCTGCCCTCAGATTATTTGGTTCAGATATGCAACATGTAATTAATGTTTATCTTAAAAATGTAGCACTTAATAAATACAGCTCTTTAATCGCAGTTCAGTTTTCTTGATCAGTAAACATGCAATAATGTACAAAAGGGGTAATAAAGTTCCCAGCAGTCATTTGGACATCTGGAGCTGTCAATCAAAGCAATGCTTTGTGCAGTCTAAAATCAAATGGGTTATTTCATCTCACACATTATAAGCAATCACTGTAACTATGTCTGGAGCTCTTAGTTTATGTTTACGTTCACATCAACACAAGTTCTTGAAACCTGTGAAACCTTTTAATTAGTATGACATATCTACATCTGGTAGTACTAAACAGTATTGGTATTACTAGTCTCCCTTTATTCTCTTTATGAAAGATAATTCAATAAAATATAGAGAGAAAAGTTAAAAACTGTACCTGCAAAGAGAAACAGGAGGCAGAAACACAGAGGAAAGCCCTTCATGCTGCTGACACTGGAATCCACAATGAAAAATCAAATTCCTCTTTTATACAGAGCGAGTGGAAGAGTGACGGTCGTGTGTTTGAAAGCCTCTGTCACTCATATCTGCTGTGAGTGGAGTCGTCTCCCTCTCCCACACTCAGCTCTGGTCTGTAGACTGTTATCCCAGGGTCAAACTCAACCACGTAACATATGAAACCAGAGACAAACTCTCCCCTAATCCATGTGCTCATCCTAAGTTAACACACACAAGGCATAAACACGCCGTAACAGAACACTAACGCTTAAACATTAAATCACTACATTAACTCATTTATACATTAAATGGGTTTTTATTCAATAAAAGATGTTGAACAGAAAACCTATCAGGTCAAATTACGGATTTTGTATGCTTTTTTTTTTTGCTCTCATAGCACTTTTAAGTAGTTCCTGGTCAGTGTGTTTGTAGCCCGTACCATATCAGCTTTCAGATATGCTTTATTTATCAACACAATAAAGTATTTCAGGCAAACACTGGAATAGGACATTCACTATTCATTGTACCAAAAAGTACTTTCACACCCAGGGGTTTAATACGAGGTGAAGCTCTACTCGGTCATTTCACAAGGCTGTGGTGATGAGGTCACACTTGTTCGGCTGAGCAAGACATCACCGCGGCATTTCCAAGAGCTCCACCTTACCCCACCCACTGTCCCAACAGTCTCCACCTTCCACTAGCCTGACCCCATCTGTAGTTTGAATGCCACTGAAAGCCCACAAACCCCATCCCTCAGCTCACACCACCCTGTACAAGTCATCTCTTTGATTCACAATCCTCTTCTAGTCTTCTCGCAATTGTAGTCTCTTTACAATTTATTTGCTTACCTATACAACCACTCCTGGTCCTATACGCTGGCCTAGCACCTGCTGGAAACACACGCCCACCCCCGCCCTCACCCCACACCCACAACCAAACCCCCACCCCCACTCCAGCAGACTGCGTTTCTCTTCACCATCCCCCCATCGCACCCTCGGACCATTCATCTTATTTAGAGAACAACTGCCAGATCTGGCAACTGCTGAATTAAGAGAGATCAGTATCCCTCCTGCCCTGACACACAGAGAGAGGGAGGGAGAGAGGGAGGGAGACCACTTGATTTCCTGTCCTACCCATGTGCCTCCTGGCAGGATTAAAGCTGTTCGACCTTGAGAGAGAGGAGGGGAGAGGTAGAGGAGAGCCCCATTCAGGAAGCCCCATCAAGACAAGCGCATGGAGAAACAGACCTGAAAGCTGTTATTACCAATCCTCACAGCACCCCCCCCCCCCCCCATCTCGCCTGCTCTCCACGTGATTAACAGTCCCTTTAGAACTCGATCCAAACATGGATACAAACACACAGCTGCTGGACAAATCTACCCAGCGATCCAGGGCCATCTCTGCATGCTCCAGTGTCTGCCCAGATTACCTACATCACGCCGCCTTTGGAGAAGAGCATTAACATAGGATAAGAGGATTTTGTGTGTGGGTGTGTTTGAATGTCTGTGTATATAGTACACTACACATGCTCTCTGTTTTTGTTATACACACACACACACACACACTAAAATAACATCCTAGATCTCAATTAATAAAATATTCCAGTTGAAAATCTTCCAGTTGAAAGCATTGAGAATAAAATTACATAAAAATGATCAATGTAAATAAATATTATCCCATGGAGCTCTGGATTTGGTATCATACTCAAAATCAAAGTGGAAAATCAAATGACAGGCTGATTCAACTTCAGTGGAAATTCCTCAAGACAAGTTAAAACGAGGTTCAGTAGTGTGTGTGGCCTCCACGTGCCTGTATGACCTCCCTACAATGCTTGGGCATGCTCCTGATGAGGTGGGGGATGATCTCCTGAGGAATCTCCTCCCAGACCTGGATTAAAGCGTCAGTCAACTCCTGGACAGTCTGTGGTTCAATGTGGTGTTGGTGGATGATGTCCCAGATGTGCTCGATTAGATTCAGGTCTGGGCAACGGGCAGGTCAGTCCATAGCATCAATGCCTTCATTATGCAGGAACTGCTGACACACTTCAGCCACATGAGGCCTAGCATTGTCATGAATCAGAATGAACCCAGGGAATGACCCACTGAATCAGCATATGGTCTCACAATGGGTCTGAGGGTCTTACCCCGGTACCTAATAGCAGTCAGGGTACCTCTGGCTAGCACATGGAGGTCTGATCGGTCCTCCAAAGAAATGCCTCCCTACACCATTACTGACCCACTGCCAAACTCCATCACATCTCCAGACTCTGTCATGTGCTCAGTGTGAACCTGCTGTTATCCGTGAAGAGCACGGGGCGCCACTGGTGAATCTGCCAATCTTGGTGATCTCTGGCAAATGCCTATCGCCCTGCACAGAGTTGGGCTGTAAGCACAAGCCCCACTTGTGGACGTCGGGCCCTCATACCACCCTCATGGAGTCTGTTTCTGACTGTTTGAGCAGAAACATGGATATTAGTGGCCTGCTGGAGGTCATTTAGCAGGGCTCTGGCACTGTTCCTCCTTGCACAAAGGAGGAGTTAGTGGTCCTGCTGCTGGGTAGTTGCCCTACTATGGCCCCCTCCATGTCTCCTGGTATCTGCTCCATGCTCTGGACACTGCTAACAGACACAATAACCCTTCTTGCCACAGCTGGCATTGATGTGCCATCCTAGATGAGCTGCAGCAACTTCTGTGGCTTGTAGACACCGCCTCATGCTACCTCTATGGTGACCAAAACATCAGCCAGAAAGGATGAGAACAGAGAAAAGGTCTGTGGTCACCACCTGCAGAACCACTCCTTTATAGAGGGTGTCTTGCTAATTGCCTCTCATTTATACCTTTTGTCTGTTCCATTTGCACAACAGCAGGTGAAATTGATTCACAATCAGTGTTGCTTCCTAACAGAACAGGTTGGTTTCACAGTGTGTGATTGACTTGGAGTTACGTTGTGTTGTTACGTTGTAAGCTAAAGAACAGAGAAGACAAAAGTGTGTGTATATATATATATGATTCATTTTAAATATATAATATATACAGTATATATACTTAAATATTATATATTATTACACACGCATACTTACTTTTGTCTTCTCTGTTCTTTAGCTTATTTCACTATTTCAGTCCATGTTTAATATCAGCACCACAGAAGACTTGATGAGATCACTCCCACTTCATACGGCCGACCCAGAGAGGTCAGTTACCTTGCACATCATGTGAGCACAGTGCAGTTCTTTAGAGCTGAGGGTGCAGGTGTTCTGCCACACATTCACAGCGATTTATTTGACGTGTGCGGCTCAGAGTTCAGTTGCTGTGGCACGAGTCCGGGAGCAGGCAGCACAGTACGGTCGCACCACCCGCCAAGCCCCGCCCCCTCCCCTCACCCGCACGGCAGCATCACGGGCGTTCAATATCAATAAAACATCCTCCAAATACGAGACTGGATTGCTTGTTTTTCTTCCTATAAATTTCAACATCGGGATCCGTTGACCCTAAATGCGTGGGAGGTGTATCCATGACCCCATTTAATGACCTCTTCCATTACCTGATCACTTTGAGTTCCTTTTGTACTGGTACAATAGCAGATGCTTCTACAAATCTTATTTATTGATGCTATTTCATCTAGGTCTACATGAAATGAATGACCTTAGAAAAAGAACAACTGAGTCTCATTTAGGAATTACCACTCGTTTACACTGAGAAATAACCTACAGCTACAGTAACAAAGCTTTGCTTATTAACACAGGGGCTGTGCGATTGCAACGAGGGCTTCTAGAGCGGAGCGGGAACGCCAAACCAAGTGGTGCAGAAGGACACAAAGCCAGTGTAATGGGAAAGATGTCAGGGCTCATAAAGCCTCGTGGCTTTTAATAAACTAACCTATACTGGTGTTTCCATGCTCAACCAAAGGAACAATGGGGAATCATTTAATGGGATTTCACGGCAAATTAAGACTCACCAGCTGCCAACGGAGACATGAATGACAGAGGGGCCGCCCTCCTGCCCTCAAATCAGCTATCTCGACCAGAGAGCACGCCATAGGACCTGTGATAAGGCATTTCTGAGGGAGTCCAGACAGACTAATATACATTTTAATAGCCGAGAGGCAGGAACGTTTGAGAAGGGTGCGACGCTGTCAGGACGAGATAGGCCTTGATAGCATTGAGGGTAAAGGCTTGGGGTAAGGCCGTGGCCATTATCAGGTAATTATTCATAAAAAAAAAAACAAAAAAAACATGAACTCTTTGTCTTGCCTTGTTTGCATACGTGTTCAGCGGTGTTGATGGGGGTGGAGGCTAACTGAGGTATTGTGGTTTCTTTGTTAATATCTAAATGAATCAGTGTGATTGACACAAGCTTTGGAGGCCTAACTGGATCCAAAGCGTGAAGGTCATCAGTTGCTGGTGTCCGGTCACACGTGGCCCATGTAAACATGCGGACAGGACAAACATGTACAAAGCATTACGTCATGTTGACACTATGAGGACAATAATAAAGTGTCTCACATCAAATCTTTTGGGAAGCTGATTAGGAAACTGTATCTTGCTTTGAGCTTAAAAACATACCAACATCTTGATTCGGTGTGAGAACGTTGTGCAATCAATCAGAACATATGCAACAGACGTCTAACACGCCATGTCTAAAAGTGAAGTTTAATAAATTAATGTTATCATGCTCAATTCATATACAAAAAACCCAAAAACAAAAACATTACAACCAAAATACATCAGCCAGTTCTGTTGAGAGTGCAAGAATATTTTGTTTTGATTATTGTTTTTGTTTTTTGAAGGCCAAACCACCATAACGTACACCGAGAAGCAGACGGGCCGTGCTGTGATTCAGGAGCTGGTGAAGCTTTAGAGCTTCATCTGAAGAGGAATCGTACTGTATGGCAGGTTACAGAGTGACTACGTAAAAAACATCGCCAGGATTTAAAAAGTACGGTGACACTTTACTTGAAGAGCCATATGTGAAAATATGTGAACTTGTGAATTTTACACGACATTCCTAGACACTTGCAATTAAAATGAAGAGTGTGAATGCAAACAAAATCAAATGCCTGCAATAAAGAAAATCTCGTTGCTTATTGAAAACAGTTCAACGGTAATGGATCAAAATTATGTTTCAAACTCAAATTTTTGAATATGACAGCCAACCACTGTAATACTGCACCAATCTCCACATATAAATACATGATGTTTCTGGCACTGTACCCGATAGCTAAACTGAGTCCACCCTGATGTAATAAACATTTCTTTACCAGGTGTTTATATTGCAGCTTTTATTTCAGGCTTTCCAAGCAAAGTGTCACCAAAAAGTCACTGGAATCTTTCACATTTATGAGTTACAAAACCCAAAAGGCCTGTTTGGCAAGTGGGATCTACTGTACAACTATAGGACCAATCAAAGCCCAGCCACTTCTCGCTGGACTTTTTGAGCTTTTACCACAAATGGGAGGTGCTGGGCTATCCCATAATAACCCTGAAACCCTCCCCAAACAAGCGACACTCACTCTGTCACAGTCCTGTCATTCATTCCCGATGACCCCCGACAAAAATGGGGAGGAGACATGCAAATTTAAGGTACAAAATCCACGCCCATCAAACGGGTGAGAACCAAACATTGAGCCATTAGTAGTGGTCCATCAGATTTTGGGTGGCGTGGGGGTGGATAAAAGGAAAAAAAAGAATACTGCTTTTCAAAGGGTCCTTCATATCCTCATTCAAGTCTTAGAAAGAACAACACAGCATGGAACCGCAGTCCGCGCCAACAAAGGTTCCTTTACGGGCGGAACGGCGGAGGCGGGGCTAGAACAGGATATCTTCGTTCTTGATCAGGGACTCCACCACCTGCCTCTGATAGCGGATGTCGTTCAGCGCCGTCATGGCGTCAAGGTCGGGCGCTCGCATTAGGGTGGGGCCGAACACAATCCCCAGGTTCTCGGCGTTCATGAGGTTGTCCTTCTCGTGCTGTGTCACCCTGCACACATGCATGCAGAACACGCAGGATGTCATGAAAACGGGCGGGGCAGGCTAGTGACCAGGGACTGCCCCCTCTATGATCACAATGGCAATCACAATGATGCAAACGTGCTCGATAAAGGCATGAGAGGGTGGGTCCCACACAGGAGGCGGGGCATGGCGGGCGTGATGGTGCTCCTCACCTTTTTAAGTGCGCCATGAGATACCTCAGCGTTTCACAGTGAGCTGGAGGGAGCAGCTTCAGAGCCTCGTGCAGTGCCTCGAGACGCTCGTCCATGTCCGTCAGCTCTGAGAAGACAGACGAGAGAATCAGACAGACGAACAAAACCACACGGAACAAACAGGCCAACGCGGAAGGCAAACGCTATAACAGTGAGAGGCACACGGCTGAGAACGGAGACCTGTCCGTTCTAGCCACGCTGGGCTGTAATACAGCTGCTTACGGCTGTAATACAGCTGCAGGAAATGATGCGAAACTGAACGTGAACTGTGAGATTCATACAGGAGCAATCAGGCACGACTGTGGGACAAGCGGGATGTTGCCGATTCTGAGAATTTTAATACACACACATATAAATGTATATTTATGAAAAATCACAGTGAGTGTGTGTGTATGTACAGTATGTGCATCTGTACAGTCCATGTGTATGCGTGTGCATCTGTCTATATATGTACAGCGTGTGTATGCAAGTGTGTGTGTATGCAAGTGTGTGTGTGTGTGTGTGTGTGTGTGTGTGTGTGTGTGTGTGTGTGTGTGTGTGTGTGTTGTGTGTGTGTGTGTGAGAATGAGACTCACTGGCTGCCTCGATGAAGCGTGGGTAAGTGTCGTAGGTAATGATGGGAATGGGTAAATCCCTGAAGTAGAGTTTAAGGGCGCCCGTGATGACGTTGATATCTTCATACACGTTCATAGAGATGTCGGCCTTCTCCCCATCTGCAGAGAGAGCAGGAGATTGACGGCACCGGTAAAGCCGGGAGAAACGGCCCATTGGGTCGAGGCTCCCCCCAAATCTGTTGGGGGAGATAAGGGGGAAGCATAACGAATGCGGGGGTGGGTGGAGGGGGGATGGGTATTGGGGGGGGGGGGGGGGGTGTGTAGCAGTCTCTGTGACACCTGGCAGCGATGGACCCATTTCAGGCTGTTTGGCGCGTGGCGTTGTTACGCTGTCTTTCATTGCGATGTTATCAGCTGAGCAGACGCAATGTGCTGCCCTGCTCTCTCTCGGGTCCTGCTAGTGCCTTCCCGCTCTGACTGGGTCTTCCCTTCATCTCCCCTCTTCTTAAACATCCGTCTCCCCCCACCGTCCCCCTCCCTGTCTCCCTCCCCTCCCTGTACCATCTTCAGCACTGGGTCTCCCCACACACCCAGGCAGGCAGAACACTTCATAAAAGGCCGTTTGTCTTGTGCGGTACACTCCACTCGGAGGCTGTTCCGCACGAGCCCACCGTGTGCTCTTTGTGAAGGCCGAGCTGTCTCAGACATCCCCCATATGTCCTGGGCTGTGCGTACGCCCTCCCCCCACACAGACTGGTGGTAATCCTCACCCCGCTATGCCTGCTCCGACATTACAACAGTGTGCCCCGTCCTGCCGTGCTGGAACACGGCACCATTAAACAAAGAGTCACCAAATACACGTCGTAGGAAGACATGCAGATGGTTGAGTGGTCCTCACGGGGGTTATTCAGGATCACGCAGGGCTATTCAGGCCTATACAGTAAGCACTGTGTGCAGGCATACGGACCACTTCATGCGACACAAGGAAAGCGTACCTCTGTCGAAGGAGAGCTTGACATCTTCAATAAAGTCGCTGAAGCCAGAGACTCTGTAGAGACCTTCGGACTTGAGCCCTGAAGCAGAATGCAGAGTTTACTGTAAAACTGAAGATGGCTTTATCTTCATTATGAGGCACTTGATTGCACATCAGACAAAATTGTTTAAGACTGAACACACACAGCAAAAAATTTATAAATAAATTCAAATTATCCACTTGTTTTATAAGAGCCATTTGTAACATTGGTGGTCAGAACAGAGTTTTGTGAAAAGATAAATGCTAGTTTTAATACTTAAGAGAATTATAGACTTTTAAAGGCATCTATCAGAGGTTTACTTAAACATGTACACAGTTGATATAGATGATCTGAACGACATTGGTCCGCTGGCCCGGCCTGTGAAGCGGGGGAAGGGCTACACGGTCATCGCGGGTGACGGAGCTCTCACCTCGCGACTCGATCTCGCGGATGCACATGTCCACCACCATGGGCCGCTTGGCATTGTGGGCCTTGACCAGCGTGGTCAGGTCGCAGCTGTACACCTTCTTCACGTGCTTCAGGTCCGGCTTGCAGTCGTCCGGCACCATCCTGGAGCACTGCTTATGGACGTTCAGCCCACAGTCTGCAAAAGAACCAGAGCCATGAATGTTTGCGCGTGTATAATCTATGCAGATTGAGAGCGCTTGTTGCCGTGCGACAGTCCTGCCCAGATTGCGGAGCACAGCGGTTTGAGGCTAATACTGTTATTGATTCCCCATATCCGCCGGCTAGAGAATATTGGGTTAATTTTTCATTTGGTGTGCTGAGGTTTCGTTCTCCTAAATCAATACCTGTCCAAAATGTGCCACGCTCTCCGATCTGTGATATCATCACTTTCTGATTGGTTGACGGGCAAACCATTGGTGTCACCTTGAGGAACATGTCACAACTACAAAGGACGTCGGATTAAAAATGCATGAGCTACTTCAGTGATCGCTGGGCTATGAAACCACAAATGCAGTTTGTGCGGTTCAGGGGAAGGTGGGGGTGTTGGCAACAGACCTGCCAGAACTGAACACATGATCAGCAGTGTCAAACGAACACGATGAAATATGCCGACAAAAGGCAGTTCAAATGGTCAAGTGGGTGTTTTCGACATCATGAATTCTCCACCCCAGAAAAATCTGGCAATGCCTTGTGATTGCATGGGTCTCCAGACATAAAGAGGACCATTCAAAAGGGCAGAGTTTCATATCATGCTTATACAACACGTCCTGCGCTCACACACAATGACGTAGAACAGGAATTAGAACACACAAAAAAAAGTGTCAACCGAGTGTCACAAACACAACCAGCCCAACTCCATCTACGTACCAAGCACAGAAGCTTTGCCTGGAATTAAGCAAATGCAGGCAAATTAGCTCATTAATATATAATGCTGGGCTCCCAAAATGGGGCAGCTGTGCTGAAGCACTATCACCATGTGGGCGGAAGGAGAGGGAGGGAGGGAGGGAGGGAGGGAGAGAGGGAGAGAGAGAGAGAGAGAGAGAGAGAGAGAGAGAGAGAGAGAGAGAGAGAGAGAGAGAGAGAGAGAGAGAGAGAGAGAGATGAAACAAGGTAGATGGGGAGATGAGTGTGATCAACGGTTTGTGTGAATTTGGGGCCAGATGCAGAATCTACAGCTTTGTGTGAGCAGGTCCCTCAGAGAGAATTAAGAGTATTAGAGCTACACTGAATGCTACACTGGATGTGTGTCCAGGAGGGAGAGGATAAGGGGGAGACAGACAGACAGACAGTCAGACAGAGAGAGAACAGCATGTTCTGTTCTCTAAATCTGCACACACACACACACACACACACACACAACAGTGAAGCAGGCATTCTCAGAGCTGCAGGGTACACTAGACCTCATTTCCAGCTTTAAATGGGGCAGATCTTCAAAGCTTCTCTTCACTGCTTTCTGTCTGACTTGCATCTCCAGATTTATTCCAACACACTCAGCCAGACTGTTAGCCAGCCAGAAACAAACTGTAATTACAAATATCAGCATACCGATCCATTTTAAATATTAAATCCTTGTAGCAAAAATTCGTATTCTTAAAAATTTACATTTTATATTTAAATATTGCTACAATTATAAACATATATGCTAAAAATACCAAGCTCTGATGAGGTGTGCTTTTCAGACTGAGTAACAGAACTTGAACAGGGAGGGAAACGCATTCCCCCAGCCCCGCCCCCACCCGCCCCCAATTCCTCCCCCAACTCCTCCCCCAACTCCTCCCTCAACTCCTCCCTCAACTCCTCCCTCAACTCCTCCCTCAACTCCTCCCTCAACTCCTCCCTCAACTCCTCCCCCAGCTGTTAACGGCAGATCTCCGGACCCGTGACCCGATTCCTCTGAGCTCCTTCATTTACTGCCCAAATGTGAAAGTCATTATAGTGATAAGCCCTCTCGCCGGCCGCCGTTCTCCGACAAGGGAACAAATATGGATGTGAACCACTTTTCCATTAGCTCCTGTAATTAGAATTAAGGACATTTTACACGTCTATTCAAAACAAACTACTGAATATGGTGCACCGACACCAATCCTAAAGTCCCTTATTAAAAAGTGGCCCCTTCAGGCCCTTGGCCTTCATTTAAATTCATTGAGGCAGAAATGTAATTATTTTATGAAAGAGAGCGAAGGATTTCGTAAGCGGAGGAGACAGGCGCAGTAATGGAGGACGCAGCCTGGGACACACACACTGTGCTCCAAGGTCTGCTGAGCTCATCTCTAGTGTTCAGAGACAACCCTCAGCCCTGGGGGGAGAGGAGAGGTGCGTCTGGGGCCTCTGAGATCCCCTCCCCCCCCACCACCTATTCAATACACCCCCCCCCCCCCCCCCCACCTCTCTGTGAGCGATGCCTGAGATCGAAGACATGTAGCATACACCTCTGTAAACCCCGAGCAGTTCTAAAGCTTTTTTTTTTTTTTTTTTTGGGGGGGGGGGGGGGTAAACCATCTCTACTGGCTGTGAGATCTGGCTAGAAGGGCTGGATTATGAGCACAGTGTAACGCCCCTGGCCATTCAGACTCCGCCCACATAGTTACTGTAGCTGCACTGTGATTCCCTCCCTCTGAATGGGAGCAAAACACCAAGTAATCCAACTCTGCTTATGGAGGCAGAATTTTAATAGGAGTGTGTGGCTGAGTGTGTGTGTGTGTGTGTGTGTGTGTGTGTGTGTGTGTGTGTGTGTGTGCTTCACGAGCGACCTGCCCCTTGCTTCATTATAAAGACATGCCAGCTTTGTTTTGCTCTGCTCCATCATGGCTTGCACTGTGGGGGGAGGGGAATGAGAGGGGCGGTACTCAAATGAAGCAATGTGGTCCAACATACAGACATACTGGCTTACACACACACACACACACACACACACAGACACACACACACACACACACACACACACACACAAACACACACAAACACACACAAACACACACACACACAGATAAAGAAAGAGAGGGGCATTGTGGAATGCAAATTTCAACATCAAATGAAACTACACTGGCCTAGTTTTGAGAAGCATCACTGAGAGAAATAGTGGGAATGAGCGTGAGAGAGGGAGGGAGAGGGAGAGAGAGGGAGGTAGAGGGAGAGAGAGGGAGGTAGAGAGAGAGTGAGGAAGAGAGAGGGAGGAAAACAAGTACCATCTACAAAGTGATCTCGAAATAACGGCTTTAAACACGAGCTGCTTTCAAAAATAATCCATGAATTATTCATAACACTGGTGCCTGGAAACGTGTGTTGGGCTCAGTTTGTCCTATAAATACAGCGCTCACAACTGCAGTCAGCCTCGTCACCTTCTGCTGACCAACACTGTCAAGAAAGCAGCATTATGACATAACTTTAAAATACAGCAGAGAAACCAAACAAGGCTACACCTCGTACGGGCTTATTTTTGGCGGGAAAAAGACCTGCACAACAAAGCAGACAGAAGCAGTGCACGCAGTGGTGTGTGTGTGTACTTGTACTATTAAGTACTTAAGACCCAAGCAGAGGACACAGATCTTGAACACACACCTTTATGCATTTATGACTTCTAATTGTATTATTACTACAGTAGTCTAGAATAACCAAACCTATAAACTTTAAACCTGTGAAAGTCAAGATTCTTCTGTATATACCAACAACACAGGCCTTAAGGACCAAAGCCACAAAAATGTAAAAAAAAAAAAAAGACTATTTTTAAGCCCTCACCAAATAATAACCAATAAAATAACAGTGTCATTGCATAACCAAGTATAAACATTTCAAATGTATCCATCCCACAAGGAGCTAGTGTCCACGTCTCACTCTGGTCTCATCAACCACTGGACTAAAATTATACTGGCATTTACAACTCTGCCCC